>NW_006207862.1:589114-595792 GCF_000334495.1 Tupaia belangeri chinensis
TCTTTCCCTCTTTCACTCTGTCCCTCTCTGGTCAAATTAAAATAAATAAAGCTAAATAAAATAAAATAATAAAATAATGTGCCTTCAAAATTGATGCATTTTTTTAAAAATCCCTTTTTTTTTTCTGCTTCCCATTTAAAATTTAAGAATGGGACCAGCAGTTAGCATAATGGCTTTGTCACTGGACTCCCACGTAGTCGACCACGGTTCGAGTCTCAGACCTGGTGGCTTAAACTCACGCCGGGCGTGTGTGCATGCGTGCCCAAGATCCCGAGAGGAGAAGGGATTGTGGCGTGGCCTTCCCCCCTGGGGGGTGATTTCTCGCTTTCTGTCTCTCTGTCTCACTCTGTCTGGCGAGCGCACGCGCCCTATAGCAAAAATCTCTCAAAAAAATAAAATAAAATAAAATAAAATTAAAGAATATTTGTTGAGCCTAATAAAAATGTCTTTTAGGGGCCAGCAGGTGGAACATTGGTTAAGGTATTGTACTCTCACATAGCTGACCTCAGTCCAAGTTCTGACTTAAAAATCACATTGAGTGCATGTACATATGTGCCCAAAATCCCAAGTGGAGAATAGTGGAAACGGGATCATGGCATGGCCATCCCCCCAGGGTTATTTCTCACTTTCCTTCTCTCTGTTTCCCTGTGGAGAGCACAGGTGTCCTGTGGCAAAGTCCTGGAAAAGAAATTTGTTTTCTCTGGTTCTTCATGAGCTTTTTAATTAAAGAATTATGTATTTAATTTTTATTTATTATTATTTTTTAATTTCTATAGGGCTAGTGTGCTCACCCAATAGAGACAGAGAGAAAAAGTGAGAAAGCTAGCCTCCAGGCCTGGGACTTGAACTGCAAAGTGCCATTTGAGAGTCTAGCACCTCAACCACTATGCCACCCTCTGGTCCCTGCATTCTTTAATTCTATTTGGTATGTAAAATTATTATCTCAAAGATTTTTTTCAAAACAGGAAAACTATAGGGCTAGTGTGCTCACCCAATAGAGACAGAGAGAAAAAGTGAGAAAGCTAGCCTCCAGGCCTGGGACTTGAACTGCAAAGTGCCATTTGAGAGTCTAGCACCTCAACCACTATGCCACCCTCTGGTCCCTGCATTCTTTAATTCTATTTGGTATGTAAAATTATTATCTCAAAGATTTTTTTCAAAACAGGAAAACTCCAGAATTCCTCTGTTTGAAATACTCTATAAGAACTTGCCAGTTATGTAAACTCAATATTTTTTATATTGGAGTATTAATTGTGCACTTTAGAACACAGTATTCAGGACAGAAAGAAAGACATATTTCTAGATGAATCAATGGTCAGTCAACTTTCCTATAGGCTGATTAGGTGAAGGATTTGCCTTTAATGTCTGATTTAGAGATATGTCCTTATTCTGAGACCAGCAGATGGCGTAGCAGTTGTCACTGAACTCTCATGTAGTCAACTGCAATTCACATCCTAGACCTGGGTGGTTTAAAAGTCACACCTGGCACTTGTGTGTGTATGCCCAAGATCCCAAGAGGAGAACGGAGGAGAAGGGATTGCCGTGCGGTGATACCCCTGGGGAGTGATTTCTCATTTTCGTCACTCTGTTTCTCCGGGGAGTACATGCACCCTATAGCAAAAATCTCTCCCCCAACTAAAAAAAAAAAAAAAAAAAGATATGTCCTTATTCTTTTTCCAGTTACATACTTTACTTCACCAACTTGTTGCTAAAATGCACTCATTGTTGTTAGCATTATGTAAACACTTCTTGGTTCATGTCTTCTATGTATTTTTTTCTTCTGCTCTGTGAATATCTGTCAATGTTCCTGTGCCTTGTGATCAACAGGTACCGTAGTACATGTTATATTCAGTGCTAGTGATTTTTTTTGGGGGGAGGGCATCTGTACCCAACATTTATGATCATTCCTTTCTTTTGGTCCTATAAAATGTACTGGAATGGTTTTTGTGTGTTACTTGATACTAAGTCCCCAAAGTAGTTTCAGCCTCAGAATCTTGGTTGCAAGTTACTAATAATGGCTTTTGAGAAATAATTTATGTTAGAGTATAACTGTGTTTACTTTGAACCATGGTACTCATCAACTGTCATTTAGCAGATAGAAGTTGATGTTCTGATTACCCTGTTCCCATAAACCCCCAAATTTATTCCCATCTATATCACTAAAAGATGTTTTTCTGACCTCAAATATTGTTGTGCCCATAGCCCAGAGCTCCTATTTATTATTAATATTGAATCTGCCTTACACCCCCAGTCTCCTGGGTATGACTTTACTTTGGTGTTGGCTTATTTATTTATCTCTGTTCAGGGGAGGAAATCCGTCCTCTGTACTTAGTATGCTGCAAAGATTTTGTTCTCCTTCCAGGGATTGTGCTAGAGGCTTTGCAGCGCCAGGACATAGGACAGAGTGTTTTTTGTTGTAGACAAAAAAGAATGTTGCATTGATTGATTAAATTCAATAAACCTTCTCAATTAGTGGTTTTTCTTTAAATAATGTTAGTATAAACATAAAAGTCAGGGAATGGTGTTGTTGGTAGTGGTTGGGTGGGTGGAGAAAAATAGGTTTTTATATACAAAGTATCCTGTAATGTCTGTATCTGAAGAGCAATTAGAGCATTCTGATGAGGTAGGAAAGTATGCGCTCTGCCGATAGTTCACTTGTTAATTGGGGGAAATTTAAGAATTTAGAGAACAAATCCCTTAATAATTTCTTGAGTCATAGCATGTTCCTCTACTAAGTACTAAAGAAAAGCTCAGGGAACAAAGTTGTATAAGAAATTACTCACTATTCATTCTTTCTCTCTCTTTCTTTCTTTCTTTCTTTTTTTCTTTCTTTCTTTCTTTCTTTCTTTCTTTCTTTCTTTCTTTCTTTCTTTCTTTCTTCCTCTCTTCCTCTCTCTCTCTCTCTCTCTCTCTCTCTCTCTCTCTTTCTTTCTTTCTTTCAGGTTTTTGCCACAGGGTGCATGTGCTCACCAGAGAGAGAGAGAGAGAGAGACAGAGACAGAGACAGAGAGAGGGAAAGTGAGAAATCATCACTGAAGGGGGTGATAGCCATGCTAGAATCCCTTCTCCTTTGACTCAACCACAGTTGCCTGCATGGGAGTCCAGTCCCTTAACCACCACGCCATCTGTTGGCCCCATCACTATTTATTATTAATCTGGTCCTTCAATTTGTAGATTGTAGGAATGGAGGGTTTTTATTTTTTATTTTTTATTTTTTTAGTTTGCTATAGAGTGCTTGAGCACCCTGGAGAGAAACAGAGAGAGAAAGATGGAGATAGAAAAGGAAAGTGAGAAATCACTGCAACCCCCGTGGGGGGATGACCATGCTCAGTCCCCTCTCCTCCATTCTTCTTTCATGATTTTGGACATGTAGGAACATACTCCTGGCATATTTTTCAAGCCACCAAGTCCAGGAGTCCAACTGTGCAGTGGAGCTGACTGTGTGGCATCCAGCCACCTTAATGTCTTTGCTACCTCTTGGCCTAGAATGGGGAAATTTAAAAAAATATTTATTTAATTTTATTTGTTACTATTTTTAATTTGATAAGAGAAGGAGAAACAGGGAGAGAAAGTAAGAGAGCAAGTTGCCAGGTTCAAGACTCAAACCGTGGTCAGCCATGTGGGAGTCCAGCACCTTAACCACCATGTCACCTGCTGACCTCTAGAATGGAGGATTGTTTTTTAATTTTTTTTGGAGAGGTTTTTGCTATAGGGCGTGTGTGCTCGCCAGCCAGACAGAGAGAGACAGAGAGATAGAAAGCGAGAAATCACCCCCCAGGGGGGATGGCTACGCCACAATCCCTTCTCCTCCATTCTCCTCTTGGGATCTTGGGCACGCACACACATGCTCCCAGTGTGAGTTTTTTAAGCCACCCGGTCCAGGATGCGAACCGCGGTCGACTGCATGGGAGTCCAGCGACATAGCCATTACGCTAACTGCTAGTCCGTGGAATGGAGGATTCTTGATTGTCCTTTAGTCACAGTCGGTATCAGAGAGGAGTAAACACATTATTCTGGTCCGACTCTTTTTTTTTTTTTGAAGAATTATTTATTTAATTTTACTGCCAGGTCTGGGATTTGAACCATGATTGGCCATGTGAGCGTTCAGTGCGTTAACCACCACACCACCTCCTATCCCCTGGACTAACTCTTTAAACCAGGAAATTAGATTTATAGTATGTTCTCTAGAAATGATAGCTAGTAAGAAACAGTTGTTACATGAGGAAATATGTCCTTATGTCTAATCCAAATATCATCTACTTGAGTTAACTTCCTTATTTTCATTATTTGTGGATGTGAGAGTATTAGCCTGGTCCTTTGATTAAGCTTCCTTAGCTCAAGTCCTATTAGATTTTTTTAAAAGAATTATTTAGTTTTATTCATTGTCATTATTTTAATTTTATGGGGTTTTTTTTGAGAGATTTTTGCTATAGTGCACGTGCGCTCGCCAGACAGAGAAAGACATAGAGACAGAAAGCGAGAAATCACCCCCCAGGGGGAATGGTCACGCCACAATCCCTTCTCCTCTATTCTCCTCTCGGGATCTTGGGCATGCACGCACACGCGCCCGGCGTGAGTTTTAAGCCACCGGGTCCGGGACGCGAACCGTGGTTGACTACGTGGGAGTCCAGCGACATAGCCATTACGCTAACTGTTGGTTCCCTTAATTTTATATTTTTGAAGTTGACCAGAGAGAGAGACAGAGAGAGAAGGAAAGTAAGAAAACAAGCTGTCAGGTCCAAGATTTGAACCATAGTCAGCCACGTGGGAGTCCAGCTGCCTTAACCACAACACCACTTACTGGCCTCAGTCCTTTTAGATTTTTGCCTAGTTTAAATATCTCAATTAATTTAACTATTGTCATAACTTGGATAGTGTAAAACCAAATCCTTTATGGGCCAGGAGGTGGCGTAGTGGTTAAAATACTGAACACTTCCACATGGTTGACCATGGTTCGAGTCCCGGACCTGGTGGCTTGCTTTCTCACTTTCCCTCTTTCTCTCTGTGTTTCTCTCTGGTCAAATTTAAATAAATGAATAAATAAATAAAATTAAATAAATAATTTTAAAAAGATCCATTATCCTTTTTTTTTTTTTAAAGGTTCTTACCATATGGTGCCTGTACTTACCAAAGAGACAAAGAGAGAGAAAGTGAGAAATCACAGCCCTGGCGGGATGGCCACACCACAATTCTTTCTCCTCCATTCTCCTCCTGAGATTTTGGGCATACATACACATGTGGCCAATGTGATTTTTCAAGCTACCAGGTCTGGACTCAATCTGCGGTAGTCCATGTGGGAATCCAGTGTGTTAACCATTACACCACATGTTGGTCCCTCCTTTATCCTTTTTAAGATTTGAAGGTCAAAATTGTCTGTTATATTTAGGTAGAGAAGTATAACTGCAAGGAAAAATATAGTAGATCATCATGATTCTTTTCTCTTCAGAATTTGTGGTGTAGTCTAAAATATATACAATCTCAGAACCATAGATGGCATAATGGCTGCATCGCTGAACTCCCACATAGTAAACCACTGTTGGAGTCCCAGACCTGGTAGCTTAAAACTCATGCTGGGTGCATGTGCATGTGTGCCCATGATCCTAAGAGGAGAATGGAGGAGAAGAGATTGTGGTGTAGCCATCTCCCCCGAGGGGGTGATTTTTTGCTTTCTGTCCCTCTCGGTGAGGGACACCGGCCCTAAGAAAAAAATTCTTCTAAAAAAAAAAAAAAAAAAAAAGAAAAGAAAAGAAAAAAAAATATATACAATCTCAAAATCATTGTCGATATCCAAAATGATCTCCCTGTTTAATTTCTTCTGAGCGATAAATGGTTGATCCTAAATTTGGCTGAAATTAGTTAATTAACTATATTGTATACAAATTTTTTTGGGGGGACCAGCAGGTGACATGGTGGTTAAGGTGCTTGGACATTCCCACATGGCTGACCATGATTCGAATTCCGGACCCGGCGGCTTGCTTTTTCACTTTCCCTCTCTCTCTGTCTCTCTCTGGTCAAATTAAAATAAATGAATGAATGAATAAAATTAAATAAATAATTATTTTAAAAATCTTTTTTAGGTTTGGTATAGGGCATATGCATTTGCCAGGGAGAGAAGGAAAGGAAAGTGATAAATTACCCTCTATCAGGATGGCCTACAATCTCTCCTCCTCTAGTCTTCTCTTTATCTTTTTTTTTTTTTGGAGAGGTTTTTGCTATAGGGCGCATGTACTCTCCAGAAAGACAGAGACAGAAGTGAGAATCACCCCCTAGGGGAGATGGCCATGCCACAATCCCTTTTCTTCCATTCTCCTCTCAGGATCTTGGGTACACTTGCACAAGCTACTGGCATGAATTTAAGCCACCAGGTCCGGGACTCGAACCACAGCTGACTACACGAGAGTCCAACGACATAGCCATTACTCCAACTGCTGGTCCTTCTCCAGTCTTCTCAAGATTGTGGACAGACAGGCACATGTGTTGGCATGATTTTCAAGTTGGCGGGGCCAACATGCTACTAACCATGTGGAATCCAGCTCCTTAACCTCATGCCACCTGCTAGCCCATATTGTATATAATCTAAACATTAACTATGATTTCCCACTAAAAGCAATTCCATGTTTTGGTGGATTTCTTTTTTTTTTTTTTTTGTCCCTGTGTCTCTCTTTTCGCAGCCTAAAC
>NW_006207862.1:595856-597909 GCF_000334495.1 Tupaia belangeri chinensis
CAGGAATGAGTGTGTAGGTAGCTTATGATAATCATCTTTTTTTTCCTTTAAAAATGTTTTTATTGATTGAATTCATGAGTGAGAGAGATAGCAATAAGGTCTTGAAGACATGATCCATCCGAGACTTAGATAGCCTTGGATCAAGCATAGGCATGCCTGATGTACTCAGGGAGGGCTCTGATGTGAATCCAGGATCTATGTGGTCACCCTCACTGAACATCTCATTATACTATTGTACTACCTTGTAGCTCCACTTAAGATGATTTTTATTTTTATTTATTAATTTTTGTAAATAATATTTAATTTAATTTATTATTATTATTTTATTTTGACCAGAGAGAGACAGAGAGAAGGGGAAAGTGAGAAAGCAAGCTACCAGTGCCAGAACTCGAACCACAGTCAGATGTGTGGGAGTCCAGTGTTCTAACCACAATGCCACCTACCTGCCCCTTTATTTTAATTTATTTGTTTTATTATTATTTTTTTTTAATTTGCTACAGGGCATGTGTGTTCACCAGAAAGAGTCGGCACGGGAGAGAGGGAATGTGAGAAGCCAGGAAGGATGACCATGCCACAGTCCTTTCTTCATTCTCTCTGTGGGATTTTTGGGCACTCACACACATGCACCCTGTGTATTTTTCAAACTTCTGGGTCTATGACCTGATCCACACAGTCAACCATATGGGATCCAGTCACCTTAACCACCACACTACCTGGTTGGCCCAATGATGATTTTTAACCTCACCACTACAAGTTCAAAATATTGAGTTATGTATTGAATGCAGATAAAGCCCTAAACTCATGGGGGAGATAATCATATTGATAAGTGAATTTAAAGGCACTGATAGAGGGTATGTGGGTACTATTTTTTTTTAAAAAATAATTTATTTAATTTTATTTATTCATTCTTTTATTTTAATTTGTCGAGAAAGAGAGAGAGAGAGGGAGAGAAAGAGAAAGTGAGAAAGTAAGCCACCAGGTCTGGGACTCAAACCGTGGTCAGCCACGTGGGAGTGCCCAGTGCCTTAATCACCATGCGCACTGCTGGCCCTGTTGGTACTTTCTAATCAGATAACTGGTTGGGTTTTTTTAGAGTTTTTTGCCTTAAGGCATGTGCACTTGCCAGAGACAGAAAGACACAGAGACAGTGAGGGGTAAGTGAGAAATCTCCTCCCAGTTGGGATGGCCATGCCACAACCCCTTCTCTTCTGTTCTCCTCCTAGGATCTTCGGCACGCACATACATGTGTCCAGCAAGAGTTTCAAGCCACCAGGTTCAGGACTTGAACCACAGTCAGCCATGTGGGAGTCAAGCGATGTAACTCCTATACTATCTGTTGGCCTCAAGGAATTGTTCTTTTTTGAATGTGGTAATGATACAATGAAAATTCTAAGAGTTCATGAGAAAATGAAACTAAAGTATGAATTTAATTTAAAAAAAAAAAAGGGTAATGGAGGCCCAGCAGATAGCCTAGTAGTTATGTCATTGAACTCCCACATGGCTGACCACAGTCTGAGTTCCAGATCTGGTGGCGTGAAACTCATGCTGGGTGCATGTGCGTGTGTGCCCAAGATCTCAAAAGGAGAGTGGAGAAGAAGGGATTGTGGCATGACTATCTCCTTTTGTGAGTGATTTCTCACTTTCTCCCTCTCTCTGTCTCTCTGGAAAGTGTATATGCCCTATAAAAAAAAAAAAAAAAAGGAATGGGGCCAGCAATTGGCGGGGTGGTTAAGGCACTCAACTCCTACATGGCCAACTACAGTTCGAGTCCCAGACCTGGTGGCTTGCTTTCTCATTTTCCCTCTCTCTCTCTCTGTGTCTCTGGGGAACACATATGCCCTATAGCATACTTAAATAATAATAATAAATAAAATAAATAATTAAAAAATAAATTCATGAATAATTTTTTCATAATATGCATTCTCAACAAACTTTTTGAAGACTCCACGTATTATGGTTATGTTTTAAACAAAAAAAGTTCTTAGGTTTTTTTTTTTTTTTTTTTTTTTTTTTTTTTTTTTTTTACATTAATAAAGGTTGTGTTTCTCAGACG
>NW_006207862.1:598119-611807 GCF_000334495.1 Tupaia belangeri chinensis
ATAGAGGTATATTCTGAAGTATGTCCAGATAGAAAATCTCTAGCATCTGGGACCAGCAAATGGCGTAATGGTTACATCACTGTACTCCCCCATAGTCATCGCAGTTTGAGTCCTGGACTAGGTAGCTTAAAACTCAGGGTATGTGTGCGTGCATGCCCAAAATTCCAAGAGGAGAGTATAAAAGAAGAGATTGCGGCATGCCATTCCCCCTCGGGGATGATTTTCTTGCTTCCTGTCTCTGTCTTTCTCTGTTTCTCCAGTAAGTGCCGGTGCCTCATAGCAAAAATCTCTCTCCTCAAAAAAAGACAATGTTTGGCATCTGCTTCAAAATGATCTGGGAGTGAGTAATTGGCTGGGTAGTATAGATGAAATTAGATTGGCCATGGGTTTGAAGTTGGGTGATGGGAGTTTATCGTGCTGGTCTTTATATGTTCTAAAGTTTTTACAATAAAATATTTACAATCTTATGTTATTACTTTAGGTACCAAAAAAGCAAACATTTTAATATTTTTTTCCACCTCTGAAAGAGTTCAAGAACCAGCCTCATTGCCTGGTAGTTAAGGGAACTTCCCACAAGGTCACCTACGGTTTGAATTCTGGCTCTGGTGGCTTGAAAAACATGCTGGGTGCATGTGCATGCATGTTTAAGATACTGACAGGGTGGAGAAATGGAAAAGGGGATTGTGGTGTGACCACACTCCTTTGGGGGTATACTGTCCCTGGTGAGTGCACCACACTCTCACCCAAAAAAAAAAAAAAAAAGAGAGAGAGAAAGAGAGAACTTTCAACATCCTTTGTGTTGGTATGTGTGTGACTTTGCTTTATTTATTTTGTTTTTAAGACAGAGTAACTGGGACCACAGGTGTGCATCACCACACTTAACCTTCTAGGGTGAGACTGAACCTGGGCCTCTTATGTGGTCTCAATCAGCCAAGCAGCTGCATTCAGTGTGTGCTACCATGACTAAGCCTTGACATAGTTTTCAACACACAAAGGCAGTGAAAGCTTTCTTTTCCAGTAGTCAGTGATCCTCAAAGAGTAGCTCTCTTATCATACTTTCAGTTGTGTTTATAGACAGACTTGAATGGTTACATTTAGGCCTTGTAATTTCCAGGAGATATCAAGAAGGAGTGATTATGAGTACCAGAATGATGATCCAGATCAAGAAGAGAAACCCTCAGAATTGAGTTAGTGGCAGGGTGGAGTGTGTCATGCCTTTGCAGGATGTATTTCTGGATACCTCTCAGATGAGTGGTACTGCACACTGGGGCACTTTCCAAAAGGCCTTAGGCTCATAAAGAGCAAAATTAGTGACACCCTTTCTCCTTGATATCCACCTTCTTTGCTGATGACTTCTTTTAGATGTAAAGCTAGGAAATTCTGAAAGAAAAATAAACAGCTGTTTCCTGCCGAAATACAAGAGTCTTGTGTTTTAGGGAAAAAACAATTTTAAAATTTAAGCAACAGCTGCATTTGCAGATGCCAAAGCATGAAGACTTTCTGTCTTTGTGGCACTTATTTCTTATTTACATGGTTTTTCACCAATTCAAATAATTATATGCTCATGTGGAGCATTGTTTGCTACTTGATCCAAGAGAGATCACCAGTAAAGCAGGGGAAGCACCTGCTTTTAGTCATTAAAGTCTTGTTGCTTTTGTACTTCATCCAAGAAAATACTTAACGGACAAAAAGTTATTTGCCTTTTCTTAAGAATTAAAATAAACACCTCTTTGGTTTCACCTGTGAAGAAGAGCTGAGAAACCTCAAAGGCAGATTTTCTTTGCTTATTGAAACAAAACCATCAAGGACCTCCATGAGGAAAATGATTCCTGGGTTTCAGTTTTTCTTGCCCTTTCTCCCTCCCTGCCATGGAACTCGGCAATTGGAAGAATACCAGTTTTTGTTCCTTATTGGTGCTGCCACCTGTTCTTACTGCTGAACTAAATGTTCTTGGCTTTCGTTGGTGTGAACAGGATCTCCCTCTGGGAAAGGTGGGAGGAGGGTGAAAGAGGGAACAGGAGGAGGCCCATTCCAGCCTCTGTGCTCATGTGAGAAGGACACACAGGGGTTAGTGTGCTGCCCAAACAGAGGGGCTTTGTACTACAGCTTCTTCCGGAGCTGTAGCTCTACAGATGCATGCTGGGCAGGCTCAGTCGGCTTCATCCCTAATATACTTGCCTCTTCCTAACCAGAGCAGAGCAAGACTGAGAACAGTAATTAAAGTAAGAAAATAAAGAAGATGTAGTCAGAGACTATTCTGAATGCATTCACATACTCAGTGTGTATAGAGAAGACTGCTTGTGAGAGGTGAGAAAAGCGTAGCGGGGAGATGTTGCTGCCACTGAACATGAGAGCCAGGTCTGTTGCAGATCCACAGAAGGCACAGGTAGCTCTAACCTTAGACTTTTCCCTTTCTCTGCTAAAACCCTTGTTATTTAGGTCATGAGAAATCTCCTTTTGCGTAGAATAGAAAATAATTTGTCTTTTTTTTTTTGGTCATACGGTACGTGCACCCACCAGAAAGATACAGTGAGAGGGAAAGTGAGAACTCTCCCCACAGGGAGGATGGCCATGCCCCAATCTCTTGTCCTCCAGTCTCCTCTTTACATTTTGTACATACATGTGCCTGACGTGATTTTCAAGTGCTGGGTCCAGGACTTCAACCACAGTCAACCATGTGGGATCCAGTGCCTTAACCACCAGACCTCCTGCTAGCCCCAAGAATTTAATTTGTCTCTTTCTATCCAGATCTCAGAGTCTAAGTAGGTAGTTCAAGGTAGAAGCATCTGACTCAGGGCCCTTCTGTAGCAAAAATGGTGGCATACAGATTCTTTAGTAATCTAAATTGACTCCCAAATAGAATAATGATAACAATAATGTTATAATAACTTTCTCAAGGTCATATAGCTGTTAAGTATTAGGTTTAGGATTTTTTTCTTTCAAGAATTATTTATTTAACTTTATTATTATTAATAATAATAAAGTGAAAAACATGCCAGGCACATGTATGTACATGTCCAGAGTTCTGATGGGATGGAGGAAGGGAGGAGAAAGGATTGTGGCATGATCATGTCCCATTGGGGAATGCACATGCCCTCTGGCAATGCACTTGCCCTCTAGCAATGAAAAAAATATTTTTGAAGTAATAATACTGAACACTTATGTAGCACTTACCATAATGCCAGCCATTAGTCTAATACATAGATAGGTGGATGAATGAGGGGCCTTCAGAAGTTCAGGGAAAATGTAATTAAAGTACAAGTTTATTTTGAGCCAGCTCGTGGTGTAGCAGATAAGGTGGCTGGATCCCAGGTGGCTGACTGTACAGTTTGAATCTTAGTGGGTTGAAAATTATGTGGGGCACATGTGTATATATCCCAAAAGGAGGGTAAAATCCAGGACAGGGGATTACGGTGTGACTATTCCCTATAGCGTATTTCTCACTTTCTTGCTCTCTCTGGTGAGTGTACGCTTCCTCTAACAAATGTGTTTTTTTTAAAAAAGGACACTTTTATTTTGATGCAAAACATTTAAATATGGAGGGCTGGCCGGTGGTGTAGTGGTTAAGGCACTGGACTCCCATATGGCTGACTGTGGTTTGAGTCCTGGACCTGGTTACTTGCTTTCTCACTTTCTCTCCCTACCTCTCTCTTTCTCTCCATCTGTCTGTCTCTGGTCAAATTAAAAAATAATAAAATATGGTACCAGCAATGACGTAATGGCTACATCACTGGACTCCCATGTAGTCCATCGTGGTTCTAGTCCCAGACCTAGTAGCTTAAAACTCATGCCAGGTCAATGTGAGTGCGTGCCCGCCCATAATCTTGAGAGGAGAATGGAGGAAAAGGGATTATGGCATAGCTGTCTCCCCTGGGTGGGGGATTTCTTGCTTTCTGTCTCTCTCTCTCTGTCTCTCCGGTGACCACACATGCCCAAAGCAAAAATCTCTCTTAAAAAATAAAAATAATTGGGACCAACAGTTAGCGTAATGGCTATGTCGCTGAACTCCCATGTAGTTGACCGTGGGTTGGGTCCCAGACCAGGTGGCTTAAACTCATGCCAGGCGTGTGTGCGTGTGTGCCTAAGATCCTGAGAGGAGAATGGAGGAGAAGGGATTGCAGTGTGGCCAATCCCCCGGGAGGTGATTTCTCGCTTTCTATCCCTCTCCAAAAAGGAAAAAAAGAAAAAGAAAAAGAAAGAATAATAAATAAAATAAAATAAGTAATTATTTAAAAAAATTAAATATGAGCTATCTCATGGTATAGTGGTTAAAGCAGCTAGATTTCACATGGCCGGCTCTGTTGTTCAAGACCTGGACCCAATTGATTGAAAACCACATTGGGGGGACCAGCAGTTAGCATAATGGCTATGTCGCTGGACTCCCACATAGTCGACCATGGTTTGAGTCCCAGACCCGGCAGCTTAAACTCACACCGGGCGCATGTGCGTGCATTCCCAAGATTCCGAGAGGAGAATGGAGGAAAAGGGATTGCGGCATGGCCATCCTCCCTGGGGGGTGATTTCTCGCTTTCTGTCTCTCTGTCTCTCTCTGTCTTTCTGGAGAGTGTACGCGCCCTATAGCAAAAACCTACCCCCCCAAAAAAAAAAAAACACATTGGGTGCACATGCTTGCCCAAGATCCCAAAAGGAGGGAGAAATGGAGGAGAAGGGATTAGGACATGACCATCTCCATGGAGGATGGCTGTTTTTCCCCTATCTTTCTCCAGTAAGCACATGAAAGTTCTGGTAAAACTAAAAACTAAATAATTTATTCATAGTTTTTCACAATACACATTTGCCATGAACTCTTTGAAGTCTCTCATGTCAAATTACCCCAGGAGGTAATTAGTAACTCTCTCTGAAAAGGGATACTGAAGCCTAGAGAAGTTAAATAACTTTCTCAAAGTCATAAAGCTGGTTAAGTATTAGGTTTAGGATTTTTTTCTTTCAATCTTTCAAGAATTATTTATTTAACTTTATTATTATTATCATTATTAGAGAGGAATTTGCTGTAGGGCAAATGTGCTCACTAAAGAGAAAGAGAGAGAGAGAAAGAGAGAGATAGAGAGAGAGAACAAGAGAGAGAACAAGAGAGGGAAAGTGAGAAAGCAAGCTGCCAGGTCCGGGACTCAAACTGCAGTCAACCATGTGGGAGTCCAGTGCCTTAACCACCAGGTCGCCTGCTGGTCCTAGTTTTTTTTTTTTAAGTTTATTTATTTTATGGGGACAGGGAGACAGACATCCTCATTAGAGTTTCATGCTGCGATCCTTCCCCAAGCCAGCCCAGCCAACCAGAATCACAGTCACATATGCATGTGTCCCGCTTATACAAGTCAACCTAGGAAACAAACCCTGATCTTCCATATGGTTTCCAGAGTGGTGCACTGTTGTTGCACTACTGTGTCTGGGCCAGGTTGGGATTTTGAACTCAGATAGATTGATTCCAGTGTTCATGTTCTTAACTATCACACTATGTTGTCTTTGAGTTCTGCCTTTTCCTTTCACAAACAGGGTCACCTGAACCACTGATATAGAAAGTTATTTGTGTGACTTTTTAAAAAATTCTGCCCCCCCCCCCAAAAAAAAATTCTCCTGAGGATGGTATGTAACTAGTGCTTTGTATAGGAGAGAAGTTAATTCATTAGGAACAGCAAATGCCTTGAAATACTAGAGCTTAATTCTTGAGGAAATCCATTTGAGAAAGACTAAAGGGGTCAAAGGTTGGAAATGTCACATTTGTACAGACTGCCCTAAAACTTATTTCCCTTACCAGTAACAATTGAGAAGAGTAGCAGGCTGGCCAGCTCATGGCGTGGTGGTTAAGGGAGCAGGATTCCTCATGGCTATACCACACAATTTGTGTCCCAGACCCAGCAGCTTGAAAAATATGCTGGGTATACATGCATACCCAAAATCCCAGGGAGGGAGAAATAGAGGTGGAATTGTGGCATGGCCATGCCCCGTAAGGAGTGCTTTTTTGCCTCTCTCGTTTCATCTCTCTGTCTCTCTCTCACTGTCTCTCAATCATGGGAGAGAGAGAGAATAAAAAAAGAAAGAAAAATATCTCCTCTCGTAATTAATATCTCCTGCTTGTACCACTGGCAAACTTAAAAGAAAAAAAAAAAAGACAAAAGAAAGAGAAGAGCAGCAGGCTGGGATGCAATAGGGTCATTAAGTTGTTTTTTTTTTTTTTTTTTTTTTGAGAGGTTTTCACTATAGGGCACGTGCGCTCACCAGACAGAGAGAGACATAGAGACAGAAAGCGAGAAATCACCCCCCAGGGGGGATGGTCACGCTGCAATCCCTTCCCCTCCATTCTCCTCTCGGGATCTTGGGCACGTACACACACGCGCCCGGCGTGAGTTTTAAGCCACCGGGTCTGGGGCGTGAACTGCGGTCGACTACGTGGGAGTCCAGTGACATAGCCATTATGCTCACTGCTGGTTCCCTTGTTTTTTTTTTTTGTTTTTTTTTTTAGGATTATTTATTTAATTTTATTTATTCATTCATTTTTAAAAATTTGACCAGAGAGAGACACAGAGAGAGAAAGAGAGAAAGAGAGAGAGGGAAAGTGAGAAGGTAAGCCACCAGGTCCAGGACTCGAACTATGGTTGGCCATGTGGGAGTGTCCAGCGCCTTAACCACCATGCTACCTGCTGGTCCAAGGGTCATTAAGTTCTGCCAGGCTGGGGTGACTTTCTTCTTTTAGCAAATTATAAGTTCTTAGGCTACTATGCAGTTTGTTGTAGTCACTGCTTTTCTAACTTTTCTTTTGTTTCTACTTAGTCCCTCAAAGTTTCAAAATCCCCATAGGTCACTGAAGAGATAGATACTCAGTTGTTGAGCAGTGTACCTAGGCTTTTCCTTTGGTCTCATTAAAGAGGTCATTGATATACATTCTTCCCCTTCTGGCAGCAAATTATGGAAGGCCTTGTCCACTTTTACCTGGCCTTATCATGAATTTGTGTATAAGTTCTCATGTTGATTTGAAATAACTTGGAATAATCATAAGCGATTTCCCTCACAGTTCATTAAATATTACTAAATAAGTTCTGCTATCCCTGCCTCCTCCACATCACATGGACTCACTTGTAAGGAAAATAATAGCAGGATAGACAGTAATCTGTTCTTTAGCTGCTGTGGGGATAGATATTCAATATGTATGAGGAGGAAAGATGCTAATGAAAGAGTAGAGTGAGGAAAATAATTCTGACTTAAAATGAGCAGAACTAAATTTAATCCTATTTTGCTCTAACTAGTTATATTACCTTAAGAAAGTATTTCAGCTTTACTAGGCAATTCTTATTTCAAAAGGAGTGGGGCAGGCAATGGTAAAGTAAGAAACTTGGAGGTAGTCCCACATGGGAGAGTTAGTGTTTCAAGTCCAGAGACTTCCCTGAGTATACCAGGCTTAGGCATGTCCATGATCCAGGGATGGCTGAAGTGGATGTATTGTGGTATGATGACCCTGCTGGGGTTGCTTGATTGCACTGTTGTTTTCTCACTGTCTCTTGCTCGTGGAAGAGAGAAAGAGAGAAAGAAAAGAAAGAAAAACTTAATAATATCTCCTCTTAATTGGATCTATCCACATCACATACTTAGTAGAGCCATTCATTCATTCATATGTTCAAAAATAACTGTTGGTTGCCCTTCGTATGCCCATACAGTTCTAGTTGCTGGAACTAGAACAGGGAATAAAAGGACAAAATTTATATCCTCATGCCTATATTGAGTAGAGTCAGATGATAAGTAAAATATATGATATGACAGATAGTAGTAAGTGTCATAGAGAACAATAAAAGAGGTAAGGGAAGGTGTTAGAGAAAGGGAGAATGGAGTTTCTGGAAAAAAATTTTTTTTTTTTGGAGAGATTTTTGCTATAGGGCCTGTGCGCTCGCCAGAAAGACAAGAGAGAAACAGAGAGACAGAAAGCGAGAAATCACTCCCTAGGGGAGATGGCCACGCTGCAATCCCTTCTCCATTCTCCTCTTGGGATCTTGGGCACACACACACACACATGCCTGGCATGAGTTTAAGCCACTGGGTCCAGGACTCGAACTGTGGTCGACTACATGGGAGTCCAGCGACACAGCCATTATGCCAACTGCTAGTCTTTGGAGCTTCTAATTTTAAGTAAAGTGATCAGGAAATACTGTATTGAGAAGGTAATATTTAGATAAAAATTTATAGAAAATGAGCAACTGAGCCACACAAATATCTAGAGGAAGAGTGATTCAGGTTAAAAACTCAAGGGCAAAGACCCTGGGTCCAGAGCATGTGTGGTATGTTCAGGTCACAGTGAGAAGCCAGTGTGGCTAGTATGAGTGAACCAAAAGTGGAATAGTAAAATTGTAGGTCAGACCATGTAAGTCCTTATCATTTTGGTAAGCCTTTACAGGGTTTTGAGCAGAAAATGACATGGTCTGATACATATCAAATATACATGAATTTGCCAGTAGCACAGGTACTCAGGAGACGAGAACAAATGACCCACTGGGGTGTGGTTATTTACTGAGAAGGGGAAGAATATGAATGAGCTGATTTGGGGGAGAAGATAAAAAAATTTAGTTTGGGGCATGTTAAATTTGAGATGCCTATTAATATGCAAGTATAGATATCTAATATATAGTGGGATACATAAACCTGGAGTTCAAGATAGAAATTTGGGTTGTTGATGTAAATTTGGGAGTTGTCAATGTATGTGTGGTATCTAAACCATAATACTAGATGAGACCTCTCAGAGTGTGAATGGCTATAGGGAAATCAAGAAGTCTTGAGGCCTGAGTCTTGGAAATAAAAAGGAAACAAAGGAGACAAGTGAAGAGTGGCTGGTGAGGTAGGAAGAAAACCAGGAGATGGAGACCAGCAGATGGCGTGGTGGTTAAATTTTAGACATTCCGACATGGCCAACCATGGTTCGAGTCCCGGACCTGGTGGCTTGCTTTCCCAGTTTTCCTCTCTAGATTACTTATTTATTATCAAATAAATAATTCTTAACCAAAAAAAAAAAGGAGAGAGAGAGAGAGAGGGAGAGAAAGAAAACCAGAAGAGAGTTGTTTACTGCAAGCTAAGGGAAGAAAGTTTTGTTTTTTTTTTTAAGATTTTTAAAAAGAATTATTTAATTTTATTTATTCATTCAATTAGTTTAATTTGACCAGAGAGAGCTATACAGAGAGAGAGAGAGAGAGAGAGAGAGAAAGTGAGAAAGCAAGCCACCAAGTCCAGGACTCGAATGATGGTTAGCTATGTGGGAGTCTCCACTGCTTTAACCACCACGCTGCCTGCTGGTCCTGGGAAGAAAGTATTTTAAAGATCAGCAAAGTTAAATGCTGCTGATAAATCAAGTAATGTGAGGACCAAGAATTGAGGACTCAAGATTGGTGAAGCCTCCTATTTTTAGATCACCTAGGTAGGTTATAAAGGGTTTCATTTCTGGTCTCATTAGTAATGTGTCTAAAAAAATAACAATGAAATTTTCTTTTTTTAAATGATGAAATAATTAATGATTTCAAGTGAGAGACATTCTTCTGACCCATTGTTATGTAATACATTGCTGAATGAGTTATTTATCTGGGTGATTTCATGAGGATCTGGGCCACATGGTGTAAAGGAGCACACTTTAGTCTCTGGGGAGCATCCAGTAACACCTGAGAAGTACTCCAGCCAGGGGCTGCTTGTTGCCACCTTTGCTATCACTCTCTGTACATTAGGGTTCAGATGGAGAAAAGGGATACATATAATCACACAACAATAAAAAACTGCTGTGCATCAGAATATACCATAACCAAGGTCATTAGACTGGAAGTTATTTGCAGCAAGTAACACAAAGGATCCTGAAAGACAAAATGTATTTAGAAAGATTAAAATTAAATAGTCTGACTACTATTTTAAAAAAAAAAAAGTGTATTCATTTATTTCTTCTAAGAGAGACAGACAGACAAGAGAGACAGGCATCCCCAACTAAGTTTGCATGCTGTGCACTGTCCCCAGTCTTGGCTAACCTGGATCATGAGCATTTGTGTGTGCCTGATGTGTTCAGGGAGGTCTTAGGGTATGAACCCAGGGCCTTTCCCATGTGGATTCAGTTGTGTTATCATTGCACCACCACCTGATTCCTTATAATATTAGCTTTTTTATTTTTATTTTATTTATTTATTTATTTGTTTGTTTGTTTGTTTATTTATTTTTGGAGAGATTTTCGCTATAGGGCGTGTGTGCTCGCCAGACAGACTGAGAGAGACATAGAGACAGAAAGCGAGAAATCACCCCCCAGTGGGGATGGTCACGCCGCAATCCCTTCTCCTCCATTCTCCTCTCGGGATCTTGAGCACGCACGCACACGCGCCCGGCGTGAGTTTTAAGCCACCGGGTCCGGGATGCGAACCGCGGTCGACTACGTGAGAGTCCAGCAACATAGCCATTACACTAACTGCTGGTTCCCATTATTAGCTTTTGACAAAAATATGGGATAAGTTTATATTATATACTTGTTAAAGTATAAGTTAGCATAGCCACTATATAATAGCAAAAAGTAGTAGACTTCTAAAATGTGGATCAGCAAATAAATGAATAAATAGATGTGGTATAGTCACCTGCTAAAATGCTGTACCCAGCAGAGAAAAAAGATGTACTTGATCTATGTGTATCACCATGGATAAATCTCAAAAACAAGATTGAATTAAACACACACACACACACAAAGTAAAATTCATTGTGATACTTTTTTATATACACAAAAAATAACACATACACACAGAAGTATACTATGCAGGGATACATATACCTGTGAACATATGGGTATATATGTAAAGGTATTAGAAACAAGATTATGCAACAAATTTACGATACTGAGTGGCCAGTAAACAGGGTATTAGCTTTATCTGTGGACTGTAAGAATACCTATGTTGGAATGTTTATTTCCAGTTGATAGACACACAGGTTTTTGATATGTTCTTTGCACTTTAGTAATTTTATGTAGCTGAAAATTTTAAAAGAGGGGCAGTCAAGTTTTATAAGATGAGCTCCCAAAGAATAATTAGCCAATCCATTTACTTGTAACTTTTTATTTTTTTACCTACCCATTTATCTCTATCTGTATGAGAGGGAATGAGATAACTGCATTATGGTAATTCATGACAATGGTCTTGACATCAATACAGATGAAGAAATGAGGATTCTTACTAGTATAGATCATATTCTACATTCTGACTCCAGGTGTTTAAAAACTTTTTATTACTAACTACAAGGTTGGTTCCATGGATGAGGGAAATGGATCTCACATGGCTGACTATGTGGTTCAAGTCCTAGACCTGGCATCTTGAGAGACACGCTGGGTAGGCGTATGTACACATCTACCCAAAATCCTGAAAGGAAGGAGAGATAAGGGAGAAGGAATTGCTTCACGACCATATCCCATTGGGGAATGCTTTCCTGCTCTCTCTTTCTTCCTCTCTCTCTCTCTCTGGTTAGCACATACGCCTTCTGGCACATAAAAAAAATTACTAACTACAAGCATATCAACTTGCAGAAAGTATATTTGCTTTCATAGCTATAAGCATGAAGATTATAGCATGATAGACTGAGATATGTTATAACCTTAATAACAGCATTGTGCTTTTTCTCTTGTCTAACCTCTCTCCTACAGGGAATCTTTAACCAGTTTCAGTGTAGTAGTGAAAAAGTGCTTCCATCTGATACTCTCCGCAGTGCTCTGGCAAAGACTTTCCAGGATGAACAGCGTTTCCAGCTGGGAATTATGGATGATGCTGCAGAGTGTTTTGTAAGTGTGAACCTCTGGCTCTCTTTGATATGGGATGGGACTGTTGACAGTCTCCATCAGGGACTGGCTACTGTGTAGTGGAATTTACCATGCCCTGATCTCTACAGTTAGAACTAGGAGTTTCTCTCAGAGCTCTAAAATGTCTGCTATTGTAGCGTGAATTACCTGTTGGGTTTATTATTTTTCTTTCAGTCTTAGAGTAGTTTTGTGCTTTCCATTGCAAAGAACAGTGGTTCCTACATTTAGAGACCCAAGACTTATTAAAATATGATTGATGGGACCAGTTCCTTCGCATGGTAGTTAAGGCAGCAAGATGCTACATGAGTGACCTTGCCATTTGAGTCTTAGACCTGGCGATTTGAGAAACACACCAGACACATGTGCATGCATGCCCCAAGTCCCCCAAAATGGGAGAGATGGAGAAGTTATTGTGGCATGACCGTTCCCCATGAGGGATGTTTCCTCCTCTCCTGTCTCTGTCTCTTTCTGACAAGCACCTGCACCCTCTAGAACATAAAACAAAACAAAACCAATGGGTGGACTGTATCCCCAGAGTTTTCTCATTTAGTAGGCCTCATATGGTAACCAAGAATATCCAGCTCTAACAAGTTCATAGGTGATGCTAATACTGATACTACTGGTCTGGGACCCATACTTTGAGAATCCCTTCATTTCTGAAGATAATGGAACAGGGACCAACCAAGTTCCTAGTACAAGTGTGATGTGCTGTATAGATGGCAGTGTTGTCCTCAGTGACTTCTAGCAGAAGACCTTCTGAACTCTGTGTTCTCTATGAGTCTTTGAAGATTTTCTCTGGGAATTTTTTAAAAAACTGAGTGATGTACATCCTATCACAGGGCAAAATGGGGGCCAAATCAGGTATTCCTGAGAAATTGGATAACTAATGTATTGCTGGTGTGAATCTAAAATGGCATATATAGTACTCTGGAAAAACATCTGGTAATTTCTTCAAAAAAGAAATATGCGGGGCCAGCAGATGGCATAGTGATTATCTCACATCGCTAACCGTGGTTCAAGCCCTGGACCCAGTAGCTTGAAAATCCCACTGGGCACATGTGTGTGAGTGCCCAAAATCCCAGGAGAAGAAGAGATTGCAGCGTGACCATCCCCCTGGGGGGGTGATTTCTTACTTTCCCTTTCTCACTGTGTCTGTTTCTCTCTTTCTCTGTCTCTTTCTCTCCAGCGAGCATACATGCCTTAAGGCAAAAACCTCTTTTTATTTTTTTTTTGAGAGGTTTTTGCTATAGGGTGCCTGCACTCGCCAGAAAGAAGAGAGAAACAGAGAGACAGAAAGTGAAAAATCACCACCCAAGGGGGAATGGCCACACCACAATCCCTTCTCCTCCATTCTCTCAGGGTCTTGGGCATGCACGCACACATGCCCGGCATGAGTTTAAGACACTGGGTCCGGGACTCGAACTGCGGTCAACTACATGGGAGTCCAGCGACATAGCCAAAAACCTCTTTTTTAAAAAAGGAAATATGTGGGGCTGGCAGGTGGCGTGATGGTTCAGGACTCCCACATGGCCAACCGCAGTTAGAGTTCCGGACCTGGCAGCTTGCTTTTCGACTTCTTTCCTCTATCTCTCTTTCTCTCTCTCCCTCTCTCTCTTGCTCCCTCTCTCCCTCTTTGGTCAAATTAAAATAAATAAATAAATAAATAAAGTTAAATAAAATAATTTTTAAAAAAGAAATACGCATACCATAATATGATCCAGTAGTTGCATTCCTGGACATGTATCCCAGAGAAAAGAAAACATATGTTCATATGAAAACCTGTATGTGCATGTTCATAGAAGCTTTATTCTTCAGTGGGTAGATGCTTAAACAAACTGGTATTTCTTTTTTTTTAAAGAATTATTTTATTTATTTATTTATTTATTTATTT
>NW_006207862.1:611972-634722 GCF_000334495.1 Tupaia belangeri chinensis
CGACACCGCTGGCCCCAACAAACTGGTATTTTTATATAATCAAGTAATATATTGATTTATATTAATACAATTTGGACAGATCCCAAGGGAATTATGCTGAATGAAAAATGCAATATCGAAAGAGTATATACTCAGGACTAGCAGATGGCATAATAGTTACATTGCTGGACTCTCAAATAGTAGACTCCAGTTTGAGTCCCAGACTCGGCACTTCAAACTCATGCCAGGTGCATGTGCATGTATGCCCAAGATCCCTAGAGGAGAATGGAGGAGAAGGGATAGCAGAGTGCACCCCCCTCCAGGGGGGGTGATTTCTCCCTTTCTGTCTCTCTGTATCTCTCTGTCTCTCTAGTGGGTACACATACCCTATATCAAAAATTGCTTTCTTGGGACCAACAGTTAGCTTAATGGCTATGTCGCTAGATTCCCATGTAGTCGACCACAGTTCGAGTCCTGGACCTGGTGACTTAAACTCACTCCGGGAGGTGTGCATGCGTGCCCAAGATTCTGAGAGGAGAATGGAGGAGAAGAGATTGTGGCGTGGCCACCCCCCCGGGGGGGTGATTTCTCGCTTTCTGTCTCTCTGTCTTTCTCTGTCTGTCTGGCAAGCGCACATGCCCTATAGCAAAAAACCTCTCCAAAAAAAAAATTACTTTCTTTAAAAAAAAAAAAATTATGCACTGTATAATCTCATTTATATTATATTCCTGAAGTAACAAAATGATAAAATGGGAGATCAGATTAGTGGTTGATAGTAGTCAGGGATGGAGTTGGATGGGTAAAGCTTTAAAGGAGTAGCCTGAAGTTGCCTTCTGGTGACAGAATTGCTATGTATTTTGATTGTGGTGATGGTTACATGACTCTATACTCTATATATGTTATAAGATTGCATAGAGAATAGTTAGATGCTGTGCAGAGGAAGCTAGGTCCCACATGGTTGACCAAGATTCAAGTCTGAGCCCTGTTGGCTTGAAAAACATGCCACGTATGTGCACACATGCCCAGGATCTAGAGGGTGGAAAATTGGAAGAAGAAAGATCGAAGCATGATCAGACCTTATTGGGAGTTCTTTTTCTTTCTATCTCATACATGTATGCATGTGCACATGCATATCCATTTTTTTTGGGAGAGTTCTTTGCTATAGAGCACATGTGCTCACCAGAAAGACAGAGAGAGACAGAGAATCAGAAAGTGAGAAATCACCCCACAGGGTGGATGGCCATGCCTCAATCCCATCTCCTTCATTCTCCTCTTGGGATCTTGTGCATGCATGCACATGCACCCAGCGTGAGTTTAGGCCACCAGGTCCAGGACTCGAACCTCAGTCGACTACGTGGGAGTTCAGTGACATAGCCATTATGCCACTGCTGGTCCCTGCACATCCATGTTTGCAGAGAGAAATAGCAGATTGCACAAAGCTATATACACACACACAAGCATATGAGAAACTAGAGAAAGCTGATTAAACTCTGGATTGTACTAGTGTCCATTTCCTTTTTTTTTTAATTGCCAGAAGACATATGTGCTTGCTACAGGAAGAGAGAGAGAAAACACTCCCCATCAAATTGCCAGAAGACACAGGAAGAGAGAGAGAAAACACTCCCCATCAGGGCAACAGTCCCTTTTCTTTCGTTTCTCCCATCCACCAGGATTTTGAGCAGTCATGCATATACTATTCTGGGGTGTTTGTCAAGACCCTGCAGCTAGAATTGAACTGTGGTCAGTCATGTGGGATCCTGATCTCTTAACTGCTGAGCTATGGGGCCAGTCCCATTTTCTAGTTTTGACACCATTCAATCATTTTTTAAAGTTTTAAAAAAATCAGAAATATTCTTATCTTCTAGGAGGGTTGCTGTTTCTCAAAGTAAACTGCTTATCAATTGGTACACTTGTCTGTTAAGTATCGTCAGTATACTACTTTTATTCTTTCCCTGTCAGGAAAACCTCCTGATGAGAATTCACTTCCATATTGCTGATGAAACCAAAGAGGATATATGTACTGCCCAACACTGCATTTCTCACCAGAAATTTGCAATGACACTGTTTGAGCAGGTGAACCCCTCCCTATTATCATCTCTTTTTAGACCTTTTTCTTCAGTAATGCTTTATCCTAGGATGTGGGGTATTAAATGGGTGCCAAAATATTTCATGACCATGGCTGCCTGATTTGCTTTTTTCTTCTGGTCTAGTGTGTGTGTACTAGCTGTGGCGCCACTTCTGATCCACTGCCTTTCATCCAGATGGTGCATTACATCTCCACCACTTCCCTTTGGTGAGTCTTGTCCCCTTGGGCACTTCTTCAGTTGAAGAGGTTTTAACAGAGGGTCTCCAAAGGCTTGTATTGTATCCTTATTGCTGAGTCTATGCTATATTGTAGAAACACAGAACAATTACTGTTTTGTTTTTTAGTTTTGTCCAAGAGTACATGCTCTCACTGGAGAAAGACAGAGACAGAGAGAGAGAAAGCAAGAAAGTACCCTCCATAAGGAATGCTCATACTACAATCCCTTTTCCTCCATTTCTCTCTCCTTTTGGGATTTTGGTCATACATGCACACACAGCTAGCATGTTTTTCAAACTTGTGGGTCTGGGACTCAACCACCATGCCTTGGGCTGGCCCCAGAACAATAATTTAAAAATAACATTTGCTATCCTTATTTCCTCTCTTATCTTTCACTGTTTCTGAGGCTCAGTTGTGGCCAGCAAAGTGGGAGGAGGACTAGGGATTCTATGAACTCTGGGTTTGAGGACAGGAAGAGTCATTTATTGTGTTTGTGGGGCACTGAGGCTCATTAGGACAAGGTGCTGTGATACAGAGGGCAAAGGAAGAAAGTTAAACGTAAGTTAGAATGTTACATAAATGATTATTGGATTTAGTTATAACAGTATGACTATCACCATCATCCCCCTTTGTTTCCCCATCTTGAAGTAATCAGGCTATTTGTATGCTTGAAAGACGAGAAAAGCCTTCACCAAGCATGTTTGGTGAGCTACTGCAGAATGCCAGCACTATGGGGGATCTGCGGAACTGTCCGGTGAGTTAAGTTGGTGCAGTTTGCAATAGGAACTCTGGAATCATGGGATTGAGTCAGTAGGAATCATGTTGAACTAGCTTTATATATGTATTGCAGAGCAACTGTGGAGAGAGGATCCGGATTCGCCGTGTTTTGATGAACGCTCCACAGATTATCACAATTGGGCTGGTATGGGACTCAGACCACTCAGACTTGGCAGAGGATGTTATCCACAGCCTGGGCACCTGCCTTAAGCTGGGTGATGTGCGTGTTAGTTATCTTTACCTCTGACTTAGAGTTCTTGTGTCTTAGTATTGCTCAAGGGCAGTGTGCAGTAAACAGAAAGATGTGTCCTAGATGACAAACACCGTAAATTTTTGGACAGATGTTCTTGCATATATGCATACAGATACATGTACATGTGTGTATATGCTCACACACCTCCTTTGTGTAGGTAGTAAAGACTTTAGGCAAATGGGATGATCTTGGCTCTGCAAGACAGGATGGGCAGAGCTTAACTGATAACTAGTTGATTAATGTATAGCTATTCCATGCCCAACTGATTGTTAGGTCATTACCAGTATGAAGTAGAGAAGGGTTTTTACCGATAGGAGGTAGTAAGGTCAAGGAGTGAGTAATCTTTACAAAAGCTATTATGGGAACTGGAGATAGAAGGTAGTGACAGAAACCCAAGAATATGAAATTCACATTCAGGAACCGATGTCTATTGAGAAAGTAATGAAGAAATTTGAAAGAAAATTTAGTAACTTTTTTTTTCTTGTGTGTGTGTATGTGTTTATCAGGGAATTTGACCTGACTGTGATCATGCACAGTAACATTTCCCTTTTTTCTCCTAAATTCTTGTAGTTTACATATGCTGTACTGTTCAGGTTTAATTTTTGTGGTTATTTTCTCAACAAGATAAATCTCTCAAGGCCAAAATCTTTTCCTTCCTTTTTAAAAAATGTCTCTTAGCACTTTGGATGGTGCTTGGGTAACTAGGAATTGAAATGCTGGTAATCAGCGTGGTTGTTTTGTTCTTTCTTCCTCATGGGTTTCTCATCTTTTACTTAGGTTCTCAGTAGGAAATTTATATTTGTAGGGCCAGTTAATTAATCTTTGAAACTTAAAAACCTTTTTCTTTTTTGACTTTCCTGGCTCCTTTTATGATGGCACTTGTAAGAAAATATTGAAGGGTATGAGGGAATGGTTTACTGATCATTTTACCCACCACAATCTGTTTTACTTTTCCCTATTTTTTGCCTTTTTGAGTTGACTTCTGATGATTAATCTGGTATAGAAAAAAAAAAATCTCTAAGACTGAAGGGAGAAGAAGCAAGTCATACTTTAATTAAGAAATGTTGATGGAGTCTGCTGAGAGATGATGTAAGGTGATTGAGTATGTGATGGTTCTTTTCTTTCTTTTTCCCACAGCTGTTTTTCAGAGTGACAGATGACCGGGCTAAGCAGTCTGAACTGTACTTAGTAGGAATGATTTGTTACTATGGCAAACATTATTCTACATTCTTTTTTCAAACAAAGATCCGCAAATGGATGTATTTTGATGATGCCCATGTCAAAGAGGTAGGAATATTTAAGCTCTTTTTGAATTATTTGGTGACTACAACAAAAAAGCAAAGATCATTATTTGTCTTCAGTGTTTCATTTTTGTTATTTTAAATGGTGACAAGCCTCTGTAAGACATACTTTGTACTTTTCTCTTTGTAATAGAGCTACAAATTAATCTATCAAATTTAGAAGGATGTCATTCTGTCTTCCCCAGTAAATAGCTGGTTCCTTGAGGGTAGGCTCAATATCTTTTATTATTTTCTCTGAATCCCCTTGCCAGTCATTCAGCACAGTTCTGTATTTTAGTGACAAAGTATTTTATTTATTTTTAAGCATGTGCTTGCCAGAGAAAGAGAGAGAGGGAAAGTGAAATTAATCCCTCAGGAGAGATGGCCACACTGCAGTTCCTTCTCCTCCATTCTCCTTATGGGATTTTGGGCATGCATGCACACATTCCTGGTGTGATTTTCTTTTTCTTTTTTTTTTTTCACTCTTTTTTTTTTTTTTTAGAGGTTTTCGTTATAAGGTGCGTGCGCTCACCAGAGAGACAGAAAGCAAGAAATCACCCCCCGGGGGGATGGCCACACTGCAATCCCTTCTCCTCCATTCTCCCCTCGGGATCTTGGGCACGCACGCACACATGCCCAGCGTGAGTTTTAACCCACCCTGTCCAGGACGCGAACCGCGGTCGACTACGTAGGAGTCCAGCGACATAGCCATTACGCTAACTGCTGGTCCCTCCTGGTGTGATTTTCAACCCACCAGGTCCAGGACTGGAGCAGCAGTCAGCCATGTGGGAGTCTAGTACCTTAACTACCACACCACCTGCTGGCCCCCAACAAAAACACTTCTCAAAATGTGTTAATTGGTTGATTTGAATGAGAACAATTTGATGCTTCAAAGTAGTTTATAAGGTAAACACAAATTCAAAATTCCAAATATTGGAATTATTGGGGGTAATACTTTGTTTCAGGATTACTATAAATTATTCTCCCATTGTTATCTCTCTGAAGTGCCTATCACAGATCAACATGGTTTTTGGACTAACATACTAGTTTACTATGTATACTTGAGCCACAGACTCTGTAGTATACTACTTAGTATCAAGTTTCCTGCTTTAAGTATCATTGGGGCTATATTTATATACTTAAAGCAGAAAACTTGATACTGTGTAGTATACTGCAGAATCTGTAGCTCAAGTGGATTAGGTGATCTGCATGAGTTAGGAAGCCCTTTTGATAAAGTTAGTAGCCAATGGAACTGCTGACTATATACCAGTCAGTGGCTTTTGAGCAGTGTCTTCCACAAATAGTAAAGAAAATTCCCTCATTTTTCTTTGTCTCTTTTTAGCTATTGTTGTGATTTGTCAGAACTTAAGTAAATTATTTGAGCTCTAATGTTTTTATTTGAAAAAATGTCTTACAAGGTATTAAATAAGATTTGTATATGAAAAACATATAAATGTGTTTTAATGAAAATAATGACAACTCAAGCCAGCAGGTAGTGTGGCTATGGCATTAGAGTTCCACATGACTGACTATAGTTCACGTCCCGGACCCAACTTGAACTCACGCTAGGTGCGTGTGTGTATATGCCCAAAATCCCAGGTAGATAAAGGATTGTGGCATGACCATGACCCCTGAGGGTTTAGTTCTCACTTTTTCTCTTACTGTCTCTCTCCCACCGAATACATGTGCTCTATGTCAAAAACTTGGAGGAAAAAGATGACAATCCAGTTATAAATTTACTGAAAAATCAATGATGAACAAAATACTGTGCTAATTCCAAGAGCACACACCATTTAAAAATGGACTGACTGGGGCCAGCCAGTGGTGTGGTGGTTAAGGCGCTGGACTCTCACATGGCTGACTGTGCCTCGAGTCATGGACCTGGTTGCATGAAACTCATGCCAGGTGCATGTGCATGCTTGCCCAAAATCCCAAGAGGAGAGTGGAAGAGAAGGGATTGCAGTGTGGCCATCCCCTCTGGGAGGTGATTTCTCACGTTTTCTCTCTCTGTCTCTCTGGTGAGTGCACTCAGCCAATGGAAAAAAAAAAAATTAACAAATGGACTGGCTGAAGCTTCACATGGAGTAAGTTCAAGGGTTTGTTTGGATTGTCATTTCTGTGGCTATTTTGTCATTCTTTTCCACAGAACTGAATCTAGCACATGGCTAAGATCTAAAGATTCAATCGTATATTCTAGGCAGCTTGACGTTTCATGTCCTGCCATATGTGAACTCTGAAACTCAAAGTTATTTAGTCTAAAGTAATCTGTGATAGAGTTTCTGTCTGCTCTTCAGCTTAATATTTAAGAGAAAATTATGAAATTACAAATTTCAAGTGAAGGATTTAGTCTGATGATTGTGAAAAGAAATTGGTCAACAAGAGAGCTAATATTTGTCTTTGACATCCTTAATTCATTATTTTATATTTATGTTCCACAGAAATGAAAGTTATTTTAGTCATTCTTTCTCCTATAGGATTTTATTGCATTCTAGAGAGATTTAACCAAAAAATTTGTAAGTTTAAGTCTGTGAACTTTTTGTTGTTTCATTACACAGTTCCTTTCTATTGCTTATTTTCTTTAGAAAAATCAAACCAGGTTTGATATGTTTTGAATATGAAATATATTGTCATGTTCTTCTGATTATTTCTGGTTCAGATTGGGCCCAAATGGAAGGATGTAGTGACCAAATGCATCAAGGGGCATTATCAGCCCTTGCTGCTGCTTTATGCAGATCCCCAGGGTACTCCGGTGTCCACCCAGGACCTGCCTCCCCAAGTTGAGTTCCAGTCATACAGCAGGACGTGCTATGATAGTGAAGACTCAGGTGAGCAGCCTCGCTCTTTACCTCTTCCTTTCCCTCATCCCATGTGGTCAGACAGTTGGGATTTATACTTACACTTAGCCTATACTCTGGCTTGGAGAAAGGAGCCACTAGAGATAAGAAGTGCCCAGCATTTATGTTAGGATGAAGCCTAACTTGTGCTCAGCATTTCCTTCAGCCTTCAAGAGTGTGTTGCCGAAATCACGTGGACCCAACTCAAAAGTGAGAAGGAAATTATATTTGTTTGGACTGAGGTTTCTTTGTGAGGAAGACTTCAGTATTTAGCCTTCTAAAGGATGGGGTGGCTGATATTTATTAGTAATTTAATGGTGACAAAAATGAGTTGTAAAGATGAGAATTAATTTGAGTCACTACAAAGCTAAGCAGTTTGGGATGAGAGATTTTTGTTTTAAAATTCCAAGTGCAGTAGTGCTATTCCTTAGCTTATGAATCAGTTACCAACTTCTAAATCAATTGTTTGGAACTTAAATTGTTTTTCTGTTGAAAAGATTTTTGAATTGATGGCTAAAGTTTTAGGCTAATCCATAAAGCTTGTTAATATATTTGAACAATGACCCTAACAGTTTTGGCTTGGCTTTTTTTTTTTAATAATTATTTTATTTAACTTTATTTATTTATTTATTTATTTATTATTTTCCAGTTTGAACAGAGAGAGAGACAGAGAAAGAAAAAGAGGGAAAATGAGAAAGCAAGCCACCAAGTCCAGGACTTGGACCATGGTCGGCCATAAGTGAGAAATTACCCCCAAGGAGTGGCCATGCCACAATGCTTCCTTCTCCATTTTCCTCTTGGGTCTTTGGGCATGCGCACATGTGCTCAGCTGTTCTTCTTTTATTTATTTATTTATTTATTTATTATTTTCCAGTTTGAACAGAGAGAGAGACAGAGAAAGAAAAAGAGGGAAAATGAGAAAGCAAGCCACCAAGTCCAGGACTTGTACCATGGTCGGCCATGTGGGAGTCAAGCCCCTTTAACCACCATGCCACCTGCTGGCCCCTGGGCTTGAGTTTTTTTGTTGTTGTTGTTTTTGGCTTGACTTTTGAAGAAGAGGAAGAAATGTCTTTTACTCCTCTGGATCTAGAACTGGCCCTTAGTAGACTTTGAAAGAGCAGACACTGGGCTTCAGAAGGCTTCCTTCTCTTCCTTTGTCACTCCCTCATACTTGCAGTGATGCCTTCTTCCACTCAGACTTGCTCCGGTTCTCTCCAGTTAACACCTATTTTTCCTGTTGTGCTAACTCAGCTAGATTGAGGAAAGCAGGTAGACTAAGCTAATAAATATAACAGCCCCATAATTTCTCAGAGTTATTAAAATGCATAGAATGTCAATCTAAAAAATTTAAATGACATTCCTAGCAGAATAGGAGACAAATTACAGTATAGGGGAAAATTGGTTATATACGACAGGTTGGCCTCGGACTTTCCATCCAAATAGACCTTACTTTTCACAATTTTTTCATTTCTTTCATTTCCCCTCATTGGTTTTCTAAAAACTCCAGTTTTTCACAGTGGCGGGCAAAGTGAGGGCTTCAGCAAGGTAGGAACAGGAATTGTATGTGTGTTTGGTTTATCTGGACATTGAATGTTGGAAGGAATGGTTCTGTGGTATATATTCTCACCCTTCTGCCTGAGGGTTCTTGCTCTATGGACCTTCATTATGTTCATATCTTTACTCCCTCTCTGTCACTGTTGTATCTTTCTTACTTTTGCATGTGTCTCCTCCTTCCCTCAGGGAGGGAGCCCTCCATCTCAAGTGACACTCGAACAGATTCCTCAACGGAGAGCTATCCCTACAAACACTGCCACCACGAGTCTGTGGTCAGTCACTTCTCTTCTGATTCTCAGGGGACAGTCATCTATAATGTGGAGAATGATTCCACGTCTCAGAGCAGTCGGGACACAGGTAGGGACTTATACCAAGGACCCTGCCTGCTTCAATTTGTGCATAAAAGGTCTCCTAAGAAAGAGACTGCAGCTAGTCAGAAATGTTTCCCACGTAGGGGCAGAAAGGCACAAAATTTGGGAAATTGAGGTGGGATACAAAGAGGCAACATAGTTCTGAATGAATAATGGTGCCCTATGGCACATATTTCTGACAATGAAAGCATATCAATAAAGATCATTGTAACATGATTTTTCTGAAGTCTACTTTTCTCCTGCTCTTGATCTCTGTCTCTTAGTGTCCCATTAAACCCATGTGGTCATGGAGCTCATCATGTTCTCAATGCAGGCTCTGGTTTGAGTCAAGGGCTTTGAGAGAAGGGGTATATTTATGGTTAATGGACACCTGCTTATGAGCTTGTGTCTGAAGGATTCCTGAAGAACAGAGAAGCAAAAGAATAAAGAGAACATTTGTGAATTGTTTTATTAATCTGAAGGAAAGTGTGCCTGTGTCAGTGGAAGAAATCAATAAGGCTTAAAAGGAAGAATAGTGAATGACCATTGGAATGAAAAGTTCATTATGGGTGATAGAACACCTAAGGCCAAGGGATTCAGGGAATTAGTGAGCTCATGGCTTCAGGTTGGTAGTTTATACTCTATGTGTGGCCTATGTTTTAAAAAAACGAATTTATTTCCTTCATGAAAGAGAGAAATAAGCATCCTCGATAGCTGTCTTCATGCCATGATAGCCAGCCAGGATGACAGGTGCACCTGGTGTGTTGAGGTAGACCTAGGGCACACACTTGAAGCCTTCCCATATGACCTCTAGCATTTCATAGCAACACTCTACCTCTGCCACCATAACTAAATCAAGGTCCTTTTTTCTTTTTCTTTTTTTTTCTTTTTTCTTTTTCTTTCTTTCTTTCTTTCTTTTTTTTTTTTTTGCTATTGGGTCTGTGTATTCACTGGACAGAGAAAGAGAGAGAGAGTAAGAGTGAGAAATCACCCCCAAGAGTGTATGGCCATGCCACAATTTCTTCTCCTCTATCTCTCTCGGGACTCTAGGCACATGCTAGGTATGTTTCCCAAGCTACCAGGTCCAGGACTAAAACCATGCAGTTGACCATGGTGGGATCTAGCCCCCTAACCACCATGCCACCTGCTGGCCCTCTAGGTCTTTTTATTTTTTTTTTAATAATTATTTTATTTATTTATTTATTTATTTATTTATTTATTTATTTATTTATTTATTTATTTATTTATTTATTTATTTATTTATTTATTTATTTATTTATTTATTTATTTATTTATTTATTTATTTATTTATTTATTTATTTATTTATTTATTTATTTATTTATTTATTTATTTATTTATTTATTTATTTATTTATTTATTTATATTTGACCAGAGAGGGACAGAGGAAGAGCGAGAGAGAAAGAGGGAAAGTGAGAAAGCAAGCTGCCAGGTACTCAAACCATAGTTGGCCATGTGGGAGTCCAGTGCCCTTAACCACCACGTGACCCGCCAGCCCTGAGGTCTTTTCTTTTAAATCAAGAATTTCAAACATTTTCAAAAGTATATGGAATAATACTGAGTTATCAGGAGAACCATGACTCATTTTTGCATAGAAAAATATGTCATGACTCTCCTGATGACCTAGTGTATTTCCTCTCCACATATCCATCATCCAGTTTGAATAAGTATAATTCATAGCCAGTCAAGTTTTACCTGTATCTTTACTGCTTCATTCCTTGATATTTTAAAGCAAACCCAAAACACTACTTCTTTCATAAATACTTTCACACATATTGCTCTAAAGCATAACAAATCATTTTTTTAAGATAAATTTTTGCATGTGGGCTTGCCGGAGAGATTGAGAGACACAAAGTAAGAAATTACCCACTAGGAGGATGGCCACATGAAATTTCTTTTCCTCCATTCTTCTCTCAGGATCTTGGGCATACATGCCTGGTGTGAGTTTTAAGCCCCTAGGTCTGGATCTCAAACTACGGTCAACTGTGTGGGAGTCCAGCAACGTGGTCCCAAGAAAATCATTTTTTAAACATGCCATTATTATACTTAAAAACAATAATGATAATTCCATTAAAAGCACTAAATAACTAATGAGTGTTTAAATATCCAATTTTCTTACAAATGTCATAATTTAAAAATAGTTTGCTTATTTGATTCCATCTAAACTGAGCATATTGTGATGAGGCAGTAAGTCCTTTTACATTTCTTTCTTTCTTTTTTTTTTTTTTTTTGGTGTGTGTGGGGTTTTGTCATAATGTGTCTGCACTTGCCAGAGAGAGACAGAAAGAGGGAAAGTTAGGAATCATGCCCCAGGGGGATGGTCACGTTGTAGTCGCTTCTCTTCCATTCTCATTTCTGGATTTTGGGCACGCATGCACACATGCGTATGACATGATGTTCAAGCTGCAAGGTCAGGGCCTGGAACCTCAGTGGGCCATGTATGAGTCTAGCACCTTAACCACCGTGCCACCTACTGGCCCCATGTTGGATTTCTTATGGTGACTACTGCAGAGACAGTGTCAGGTATGAGTTTTTAGACTGTGTTTCTGAAACTGTGAACCAGGGAGGAGCCAAGGCACAGGATAAACTAGGCATATTTTCTAGGAAAGTGAGGTTTATGTTAAAGAGTTTTATGTGTGAGGTGGAAGAAGCATGCCCATTCATTTTATTTATTATTTTTTTGGTAGGGTTTAGACGTCCCAAGTTATTTCCTTATTTTTTTTAAATCTATCTTGTGTGTCCAGAGGTAGCAAAGGAACAGATAAAAGCAATAAAACTTTGCATGAGGCAATTGATTGAAGGTATGTATCCATATGACTACATTGTTGATACCTGAATATATACAAGAATTTTTTTTTTTTTTGGAGAGGTTTCCGCTATAGGGCGCGTGCGCTCGCCAGACAGACAGAGAGAGACAGAGAGACAGAAAGCAAGAAATCACCCCCCAGGGGGGATGGTCACGCCGCAATCCCTTCTCCTCTATTCTCCTCTCGGGATCTTGGGCACGCACGCACACGCACCCGGCGTGAGTTTTAAGCCACCGGGTCCGGGACGTGAACCGCGGTTGACTACATAGGAATCCAGCGACATAGCCATTACGCTAACTGCTGGTTCCCAATATATACAAGAATTTTTATAAACTAACATGAAAACATTTCTGTTGTTGGTTCATTTGAGAACCTACAGGGTTTTCTCTAAACCCGTCTTCAAACTTAATTCTAGCTTCCAGCAGCTTAGTTAATTATATCCTTTAGTACCTGACCCTTTCTGTTATCAAATCATACTCATACTTTTGCATAGCATGGACATGAAGCAGGGCAAGTTACATTAAAAAAAAAAAAAAAACAAAAAAACAGCTTTTTTGAGTTTACCACTAATTGGTATTGAGGAACTATGGCATGTAATCTGTGTTGAAAACTAAGTATGGCAAAATGTGGGATGGAGATAAGAATGAGAATTATTCAAAGTTTGAGAAGTCCTTTAATTTTTTTAGTTTTTGCTATAGGGGATTTGTGCTCCCCAGAGGGAGACAAAGAGTGATAGAAAGAGAAGGAAAGTGAGAAATTATCCCCCAGGGAGATGGTCATACCACAATCTTGCCCGCGATGAGTTTCAAGCCCCTGGTTTCTGAGACTAGAACAGCACAGTTGGCTATGTAGGATCCATTTGTTCCTTAACTTCCACGTCACCTGCTGACCTGAGAAGCCCTTTTATTTTAGTTTGCTATAGGGCATGTGTGCTCATGGGGAGCGGGGTTTGGCCACACCACAATCCCTTCTCCTCCATTTTCCTCTCGGAATTGTGGGCACCCACACACATACCCAGATTGTTTTTCATGCTTCTGGGTCTAGAACTCGAACCATGCAATTGGCCATGTGGGATCCAGCTACCTTAACCTCCACATGCCACACGCTGGCCCCCAAGAAGTCCTTTTAAATAATATTCCTCATTTAAGGAATGTTTAGGACTAAATTTTAAACCCATATACAATCAGAGTTTTTTGTGAGCAAAAGATGGGGCACCTGGGATAATATTATATGTACTAAAATCAGGCTTTACTTGCTATGTGTTACTAAATATATACAAGGAATACTGTCTCCAATTTACGAGAGTGAAAATATATGGGTACAAAACTTTTGCCAAACCCTTGACTTGAAAAATTACCAAGTGGTGTGTCCTTTGTCCTTCAAAGGGAAAGATTTTTTTTTTTTTGAGAGGTTTTTCACTATAGGGCGCGTGCGCTCGCCAGACAGACAGAGAGAGACAGAGAGATAGAAAGCGAGAAATCACCCCCCAGGGGGGATGGTCACGCCGCAATCCCTTCTCCATTCTCCTCGGGATCTTGGGCACGCACGCACACGCGCCTGGCGTGAGCTTTAAGCCACCGGGTCCGGGACGTGAACCGCGGTCGACTACGTGGGAGTTCAGCGACATAGCCATTACACTAACTCCTGGTTCCCAAAGGGAAAGATTTTGAATGGAATTGAGAATGCTAATTGCTCAGGAGACATTGTCAATGTGGAAGTTCCCATTAAATACTTGAATTTCTCTGCATTTATCTACTGATTAATACACTTACATCAGACAGTCTTGGCTGCTACTACTTCTGATCCATGGGTACACTTAAATTTGTGGTACTTGTGACTAGTATTCTCAAGAGGACTGAGGTCAGTCTTAGCTTCCAGCTTAGTCTCATTTCCTTGTTCTTTCAGGACACCTGACTGATAGTGAATGTAATCAGAAGCAGACATCCAAGAAAGGGTCCTTGATAGAACGGAAGAGGAGCTCTGGCCGGATTAGGAGGAAAGGCGATGAGCCGCAGGCCTCAGGGTACCACAGTGAAGGCAAGCTGCTCTGCATTGCTTTTCTTTCTCTATTCATTTGATCAGGCTTTTCTCACACTCCAGACTGTTGGCTTCTCCTTTCTTCTCAAAAGGCTTTTTCTTGCTAGTAGACTTTGGGGGTCTGGATTCTATGATGACTTTAAACATCTATGTTTGTTTCATTCTTTGTATTTTTAGGAGAAACACTGAAGGAGAAGCAGGCTCCTAGGAACACCTCCAAACTCTCCAACAGCACCAACAGGCTAAGGGATTTTAAAGAAACAGTCAGCAATATGATCCATAACAGACCATCTCTGGCTTCTCAGACCACTGTAGGGTTTCCCTCTGGAGGGAGGGGAGGAGACCAGCCTGAGAAAAAACCCCCAAAGACCCTGCCTTTGCACTGTCGTGACTGGGAAGTAGAAAGTACCAGTAGTGAGTCGAAATCCAGTTCTTCCAGCAAGTACCGTCCGACCTGGAGACCTAAAAGAGAGTCTCTGAATATTGACAGTATCTTTAGTAAGGACAAAAGGAAGCACTGTGGCTACACCCAGCTTAGCCCCTTTTCTGAGGATTCAGGTGAGGAAATAATTAGAGAAGAATTGGGCTTTTGAATAAGGTTGATTTATAATTAACTCTGATGTTGGACTTTTTGAGGCTTCACTGACTTCCTCAGTGAAGGAATAGCTAGAAGAGGGGTTAGGTCTTAATTTTAAACAAATGCTAAATTTACCTTATTTTCCATATTTGTTCTTTGTTTTGAATAGCTAAAGAAATTACACCAGATGAGCTTAGCAAGCTGCCTGCTTATGACATTAAAACTGGTGGATCAAGGTCCCAGTTCAAGCCCTGGGGCCCAGTGCGGCCAGGCTCTCACCTCTTAGAGCAGCACCCTCGCCTGATCCAACGAATGGAATCTGGCTATGAGAGCAGTGAGAGGAACAGCAGCAGCCCTGTCAGCCTGGATGCAGCCCTGCCAGACAGCTCAAATGTTTGCAGGTATTTTTGACCTTTGAATAGAAGTATTGTCCCTTGCAGCCACCTTTTGGGCTTTTGTCTTAGACAACTGGGGAGATGGGCTTTATGTTTTTTATGTACTATCAACTTTATGTAGCATCAGCACCCCCTGCTGGTTGGAAGCACAAAGGCATTTGAGAAAAGGGAGAACACTTTTTTTTGAGAGGTTTTTACTATAGGGTGTGTGTACTCGCCTGAGAGACAGAGAGAGACAGAGAGACAGAAAGCGAAATTCTCCCCCCATGGGGGATGGCCATGCCATAATCCCTTCTCCTCCAGTCTCTTCTCAGTATTTTGGGCATGCACCCGGTGTGAGGTTTAAGCTTCTGGTTCTGGAACTCAAACCATGGTCGACTACATGGGAGTCCAGCGATATAATCTTTACACTATCTGCTGGTCCCTGGAGAGAAAAACTTTTATATTTTTAAAGAATTATTTTACTTAACTTTATTTATTTATTTGTTTATTTTAATTTGACCAGAAAGGGACAGAGTGAGAGTGAGAGCAAGAGAGAGAGGGAAAGTAAGAAAGCAAACTGCCAGGTCTGAGACTTGAACCGCAGTTGGCCACGCATGTGGGAGTCCAGAGCCCTTAACCACCATGCCACCTGCTGGCTCCGTGAAATTTTTTAATGCAAATATTATTCATAAAATAATTGTTTAGGAAATAACTTTTTTTTTAGTTTTTTAGTTTCCTTATAGGGCACACATGTGCTTGCCAGAGAGAGGCAGAGAGACAGAGAGAGAGAAGGTGAGAAATCATCTCCCAAGAAGGAGGGACTCACATTGTAGTCGCTTCTCTAGTCTCTTCTCAGGATTTTTGGCACACATGCTCACAACACTCAGTGTGATTTTCAAGCTCCTGGGTCCGGGACTATGCAATTGGCTATGTGGGATCTAGCACCTTAACCTCCACATCAGGCCCAGTAAATAACTTTTAATGAAAGAATGAATTAGTAAATAAAAAATTATTTAATCCTAGGGCCAGAAAGTAGTGTGATGGTTAAGGTAGTGGACTCCCACATGGCCGACCATGATTCATATCCCAGACCTGGCGACTTGCTTTCTCACTTTCTCCCTCTCTCTCTTTCTCTGTGGTGAGTGCATGTTACCTGTAGCAAAGTTAAAACAAAAAAGATAAATAAAATAAAATTATTATTATTTTTTAAAAATTCTAAAATTAGAGGAGAAGCTCAACTGTTTTTGTTTTTGTTTTTTTTGGGGGTGGGGTTACTGAGGATTTTATGTTTTATGAATTCAGCAGTACTCATAATCCCATAAGATAATGATGACACTTTTTTAAAGAATTATTTTAACTTTTATTATTATTATTATTATTTTCCAATTTGACATACAGAGGGGGGGAGGAGTGAGAAAACAAGTCACCAGGTCCAGGACTTGAACTGTGGTTGGCCATGTGGGAGTTCAGCACCCCTAACCACCATACCACCTGCCAGCCCCAACACTTTTTTTTAAGTTGCCATGAGGCATGTGTACTTGCCAGAGGGATGGAGAGAGAGAGAGAATTACTTCTTCTGATGTAACAAAGTCATGCCACAATCCCTTCTTTTCATTTTCCTATCTAGTCATGATTTTGGGAATGCACACACATTCTTGAGCATAGTTTTCAAGCTACTGTGGCAGAGATTTGAACCATAGATGGCTATATGAGTTCTGGCTCTTTTAACCACTGGACTATGGGACTGGCTGCAGTGATAACACTATAATGTAGCTTATTGCACCTTCCCCATAGGGTTCAGTTTGCTTTATAAATTTCAAGTTTTCGTACATTGTTTTTATTGAGTGGCCACGAAGTCAATTTTCCTAGCAATATAACTGCTTTGAAAGGAGTGTCTATATTGTCTACAAGTCACATCTTCATACTTTCCACTATTCTTCTGTAGCCACAGGAACCTGTTTTGTTTTACTCATAACATTCTAGGGACTGGCAGGTGGAATGGTGGCCAAAGGTGCTGGATTCCCACATGGCCAACTGTGGTTCGAGTCCTGGACCTGGCCGCGTGCACTTCCCTTTCCCTTTCTCTCTCTCTCTCTGTCTCTGGTAAAATTAAAATAATAATAATAACAACAAGTAGAATTAAATAAATAAATAAGTAATTCTTTAAAAAAAGATTCTATGCAAATTTGCTAAGAAAGAGGATGGAAGTACATTTGAGAGCATATGCTCATTGATTCATTCTGTAGATTTTGAATGGCTTACTGTACGCTAGACATACAAGAAGTCAAATAGGTGAGATCAGATGGGGGGATGAGTGTATATTTCATGTTTCTCAGAAATAGGTTAGCAGAAACTTTAATTATATTAGCTTGATGCTTTATTGAGGGAATTCAGTTCTTAGGAATGTTGCTAGTAACCACTCTTCTGCTGCCTTCACTAGACTCTGGGTTCTCTTTTGAAGGGATCCAAGCACTAAGAGATCAGCTGGATTGGTTCCTTCCTGGCGTCATATCCCAAAGTCTCATAGCAGTAGCATCCTAGAGGTTGACTCCACAGCATCCGTAAGTGGCTGGGCAAAGAGTCAGCCCCTCTCAGGTAAGCAACAAAACACAAGATTCAGGGGACTGAATTTGACCAATTCTCTTTGGGTAACAGCCTCACCTGAGTACATTTGAAATAAGAGAGCAGTTGCATTTGGAGTATTCCATTAGAATGTAAGTGTAGAGGCATTTGAGTCACTCCATCTTTGGATTTGTCTATTTTTCGTTCTGCAACATGGCTTGCCTTAATGTTTTTTACTATGGAAAAAGTCCTTATTAGAAGCAAGAAGAGTCCACCATATGGGAATCCAGCAATGTAACCATTACACCATCTGCTGGTCCCTATTTTCCACATTTTAACTTATTTCATATAAACTAAAATTGTTTTGAGAAACTTGTGATCATGTATGAGCCTGTTCCACTTTCTCTTTATATAGCTGATAGCTTTCCAGTACACTAAAGACTGAGTCTTGGGACCAGCAGTTGGTGTAATGGTTATGTCGCTGGACTCCCACATAGTCGACCATGGTTCGCATCCCGGACCCGGTGGCTTAAAACTCACGCCGGGTGCGTGTGCGTGCGTTCCCAAGAGAATGGATTAGAAGGGATTGCGGCATGACCATCCCCCCAGGGGGTGATTTCTCGCTTTCTGTCTCTCTGTCTCTCTCTGTCTGTCTGGCAAGCACACATGCCCTATGGCAAAAACCTCTTCCCCTCAAAAAAAGACTGAGTCTTATGACTTGCTTAATAGTCATTGATTCTGAACTAGCTGGATGGAATCTAACCAACAGGATTTCTCAGTTTATAAAATGTTCATGACTCCTCAGCATTCCTCACATACCATATTCCTCAGTTACCATATTCCTTACTTACTATCCTCCTTATATAATAAACCCTGTTTATGCTCCACAGTTTGATCCAATTGTTTTATTAGGACACAGAGCAAACATTTTTGTCTAATGATTTTGATTACTCTTTTAAAGAACTACAGAAGTAAGTCAAGTCCAATGGCTCAATAACCTGCCTTTTGTATCCTGAAATTGGAGGAACCATTGTTGCCATTATGTGTGTATCTTTCTACATCTGTTTCTATGTTTACACAAGAACATAGATATGATTATGTACATATATATGGGTCACCACCATTTTTCTTTTTCTTTTTCTTTTAAGAATTATTTTATTTAACTTTGTTTTTTTATTTATTTTAATTTGACCAGAGAGGGACAGAGTGAGAGAAACAGAGAGAAAGAAGGAAAGCGAGAAAGCAAGCCACTGTAGGACTTGAACCCTGGTCAGTGATGTGGGAGTCCAGCATCCTTAAACACCATGCCACCTGACGGTCCCAACCATTTTTCTTTTAAAATGAAACCATGCTACACATATTATTCTCTTATGCAATTTTTCACTTATCATGATCATCCTTCTAAGTCTTTTTGGATCTGTCTACAAAAAGGTATAAAGTTGAATTTTCACCACTGTGGCTATTTCACAAATTCATTAAAGAGATGGTGGACATTAAGTGTGAAAAATGACTTGCTTGAACCTCCCCAATGAGTAATTGGCAGTGCCTTATAAATGGTACTCTAAAAAGGAAGAGAGAATGGATTATGAATTTTATCTACTGACTTTAATTCAGTTGCATTGTTGGCCATCTGTATTACCTTGGACAAATTATTTTTTGATTCAGTGTCCTCATTCCTAAATTAGAGGTAGGAATATTATCTACCTCATGAAAGAGAGACATTGTATGTCCTCTCCTAATATATGTTGAATGTCTGCACTGTATGGCAGAAAATGAAAGACTGGAAGATATAAAAGCATGGAGAACAATTGTAGATGCTAGAGACAGTGTGGGAGGAGGGTGGGAAATGGGGAAGGATGAGAGGAAGGAAATAAAGAGAAAAAAGAAAGAAGCAAAACATGTAAGGGACACAAAAATGGAAGGTTATCTGTTGATGACATATATGATAGTACCTTTAACTGAACTAATATGCAGTTTATTCTTGCTGGTCATATTCACTTTAAAAGCTATAATGGTATACAGTGGTTAAAAAAAAGATTATCTACCCCAGAGGTTGTTTTGATAATTAAATACAATAATATATGTAAAAGTACTTCATACTGTTCTTGGCACACAGTAAATATTCAACAAATTTAAGATGTTCTGTTGTTTTGTTATTAAGTACTCAATAATATTTGTTGTTTCTGTTATTGCCTTTATTGCTGTTATATTATTATTCATGGCCCAGGTCTCATCCTGAATCTTATATGAAGTGCACTATCCAAAACAAGAACTCCAAATTGAAGCCAGGATTTCCAAAGGGAAAAGCTGTGCAGGGGTCATAAATTGAGCAGTACATATTCTTGGTTATGGAAATGCAGTGACTTACCTTCTCCCTTGCTTATATCCCAGGTGGAGAGGTACCCTCTAAAAGTGAACTGGATGAGTTGCAGGAAGAGGTGGCCAGAAGGGCCCAGGAACAGGAGCTTCGAAGGAAACGGGAGAAGGAATTAGAGGCAGCTAAAGGGTTTAACCCTCTTCCCAGCCGCTTCATGGACTTGGATGAACTGCAGAATCAGGGTAATTATTATGAGCATTAGGTTGTGGGTAAAAGAAACAGAGGAAGGGTAGAAAAAGACCACAAGCTTGATAATTCCCTGTCTTCTCTTTGGCAAAGCTACGTTTTATTTTAATTCAGACATTCCAGGGAGAGCTAGTAAAGTAGGCAGTGACAAGGCTATTGATTGGTGATAGATACTGATTTTGGACTCATTTATTATAAGCTTATAGATCAGAGAGACCATGTTGTTGATGAAAACTGTTTTCCATGAACAGCTATAGAAAGTATGAAAAGAACTAGTTCCAATCAAGAAATGGCAGAAGAGGACAGTGAGTAACACTGACAGTAAGATAAAATCTAATGCTGGGAAGAAATATACCCTTGAGACATCTCACCTGGAGCTTCAGGAAAGTGGATTTGTCAAACATAAGCCACGAACACAAAGCCTAGTTTACTTTTGATCCTATGATGATTAATTCCCCAAACTCATAGGATTTGCATGGACTTTATTTAAGCTTTTCCAACTGCCCCACATTATTCACTTTTTTCTTCCTAAAATTTCTTTAGGATGTCATTTTGTCTCAAAAAAAAAAAAGACTAACCACACTGGGCATGGTGGGGTGTGCCTGTAGTCTCAGCTACTTGGGAAGCTGAGGCAGGAGGATTAAGAGTTCAAGACCAGCCTGGACAACATAATGAGATACTGTGTCTAGGGAGGAAGAAAGAGAAAGAGAGGGAAAGCCTTCAAAATAGGAGTACAAAAAGGCAGAAGAGGTATCTATCAAGATCATGAAACCTATATCTTTTTTTCTTTCTATAAAATGAACCTATCTTTCTTGTTATTCAAAATCCCCAGATACAATAAATTGTGTTACAGCAGTACAAAGGATAGGAGTCAAATGATGTTTTGGCATCTGCTTTCTGTTCATTTTTTCTCTATTTTTTAAATAATTATTTTTATTTAACTTGATTTTATTTTAATTTGACCAGAGAAGGACAGAGAGAGAGAGAGAGAGAGAGAGAGAGAGAGAGAGAGAGAGAAAGAGAGAAAGCAAGCTGCCAGGTCTGGGACTCAAACCGTGGTCAGCCATGTGGGAGTCCAGCACCCTTAACTACCATGCCACCTGCCAGCCCCACATTACTTCTCTATTTTTGTCAATATTTAGAGAAGCTTCCTAAGCTCAATAGCTCTTTTTGGATGCAGTTTTTCTCCTCTAATCAGTGTTTAATACCTTAGCTGCTTCTATATTTGGATAGCCTTTTTTTACTTTTTGACCTCAAGCTATATCACATTGGTATCCCCCACTTATACTGCTTCTAAAAGAGAGGTCTTACCATCTCTCTCCTTGCTTGAAAGTAAGAATTAAAATTTAGTATAGTAATTTGCCCTATATCTCTATAAGTAAAAAACTTTTTTTTTAAAAGATATTTTTGCTATTGGGTGCCTGCACTCACTGGAAAGACAGAGTCAGAGAGACAGAAAATGAGAAATCACTCCCCACAGGGGATGGCTATACCCAATCCCTTCTCCGCCATTCTCCTCTTGGAATTTTGGGCACACACGCACACATGCCCAGTGTGAGTTTCAAACTGCCTGGTTTGGGACACAAACCACGTTTAACTACGTGGAAGTCCAGCCATTTAACCATTACTTCATCTGCTGGTCCCAAAGAACATTTTTTTAAATGACTCTAATCACCACCACCAATTATAAAAAGGTTGTATATATTTAGTTTATCCCAAATATTATGGGAGAATTTTAGGGTTTGGGGGTTGGGGGAACTACACTTTTAGAGAGAATGTAGAACCTGAATGCCAACTTGCTACTTCCTCTGTCTTCCCACTGCTTTCAAAAAGCCACTGTGAGTTAGGATTGAATGTTAGAAGTGTAGAAGAGCCTTTCTTACCATGTCCCAGCTGGAGGTAAGTGGAGAGTTGGGGACATCATGAGAGAAATGATTCAGACATTTTTATTTTTATTTTTCCTACAACCTTATGAAGAAACACCAGCAAACCGATTATAAGTGAACTGACATTTTAGCAGGCTACCAGGTTATGGTTATGAGGGAATAGAGGGCAAGAAGGTACATACCCTTGAGGCTTCTTTTCTTTTTTTAGAGGTTTTTGCTATAAGGCGCGTGCACTCGCCAGACAGACAGAGACAGACAGAGAGATAGAAAGTGAGAAATCACCCTCCAGGGGGGATGGCCACGCCTCAATCCTTTTTCCTCCATTCTCCTCTTGGGATCTTGGGCATGCATGCACACGCACCCGGCGTGAGTTTTAAGCCACTGGGTCCGGGACGCGAACCACGGTCGACTACATGGGAGTCCAGCGACATAGCCAATTATGCTAACTGCTGGTCCCGAGGGTTCTTATATAAAAGTTGTCCTTACTTATTTCTAGGCTTTTCATCTGGCATTGTATTTGGACTCTTCTGCCCCTTCTTGGGCATATGTTTGCTGTGAGAGGAAAAAGAAATATCCCATACTTGCTGTAGGGA
>NW_006207862.1:634754-636575 GCF_000334495.1 Tupaia belangeri chinensis
TTTGGTGAACAAGGGCATGATAAAAGTAAATATTTAAAAGGGCTGATGAAATGTTTAAGCATGTAAACCAAAATAAAAGGCAGTTCAGCTGTGGTGGTAGATATACTGAAGTGGGAACTATAGACTGCCTGTGCTCAGAGCTATATTCATTTTCCAGTTTAGTGCAGAGAACACAGTGAGCTGATAGAGGAAAGAAATGGTTTAAATGACTTTCCAGAGAATAGTGAAGCTACCTTTGCCATAAAATGACAGTGAAGGTCTCAACGGAAGTCTAGGATGTTCTGACACCAATTGGCAAAATATATCCTATTGCACTGTGGAAGAACAGTTCAGTTCAAGACATAAAGAACTCATCCTTTGGGACCAGCAGATGGCGTAATGGTTATGTCATTGTACTCCCACATAGTCACCTGCAGTTTGAGTCCCATACCTGGTGTTATAAAACTCACACCGGGCATGTGTGCATTAGTGCCCAAGATCTTAAGAGGAGAATACAGTAGAACAGAGTGCTATGTAGCCATTTCCCGAGGGGTGGTGGTTTCTCACTTTCTGCCTCTCTCTATCTATGGCGAACAAATATGCCCTATAGCAAAAATCTCTCTTAAGAAAAAAAAATTCTTCTGCTACAGACAATACTTTGTTCTTCCCTTGAGGGATTCTCTAAGAGTTCTTAGAGTTGAAATATGTGGCCAGCAATAGCATGCTTCTCTTTCATGGCCTCGGTAAGGCTTAAGATAGAAATGGATGTCCTACCTGTTTCAGAGAAACAGCAATGAACAGTTGGATAAAGGTATGTCAGTGGCTCAGCAGCAAGGATCTATGTGTCTCTAAAAGAAACAACAGTACATAGGAAGAGTTGAAATGAATTTTAATGAAAATGAAAAGTGCTGGCCCTTTCAGGGAGGAGTGACGGCTTTGAGAGGTCCCTGCAAGAGGCAGATTCAGTGTTTGAAGAGTCACTGCATCTGGAACAGAAGGGAGACTGTGCTGCAGCTTTGGCTCTCTGTAACGAAGCTATCTGTAAGTAACTCTAACCGCTACGGCTATGGCACTTTTGACTAACTTCACAATAGGTATTATTACTGTTGTCACTCAGATGGCATAAAAACAGTTCTCATGTGTATTCACTCTTGCTCTTCCAAGTGGATTTAGTTATCTTTGCCCTTCTGATTCTAAATGTGCCCAGCATCGTTACTGTGGCTGTGGACATCTACTGGAATAACCTCAGCAGGAGTCCACAGAAAAATTCTCTAGCATGCCTTTCTTCTTATCCTACGATAAAGTTAGACCTCAAATAGGAGGCTAATGTACTCTTTCTCTAGTCACTGAATAGTGAGTTGGGGCTTATGGCAGCAAAACAATAAATTGGCCATGATTTTCTAGGCCTGTAACTTCCTACTAAATTATCCGATTCTGTTTTTTCCCTACCTTCCTTATGGTATGCAGTACCATAAGATTACAGCATGGGACTAAGACTTAAAATTGGTATCTGATTCTTAAATGTGACCCACAAGATGCTATGTTCTATAAAGACAAATGCAGACTTGGATTTTATTTCTGCTCTTGGTCATAAGGAAGGGAGAGTTGGGAGCAGAGTGTGGAGACCAGACTTGGACAGGTCAGTTGCAAAGGGTGGCAAGAGTGGCAGCCTCTAATATGGAAGCACTAGTTTACCTTCCTGATTCATTTTAGCGATTTTTTGTTTGTTTGTTTTGTTTTTGTTTTTAATTTGAATTAACCTGTTCGGCCTCCATGGCTTCCATGAATGTTCTTATAGCCAGAGCCAGCACTGTGCCCTGAGTAGCATATGCATGGTCCATG
>NW_006207862.1:637787-650007 GCF_000334495.1 Tupaia belangeri chinensis
TTCCTGCTGCATATTTTGAGTTTTACTGCATATCTTTGCTCATTTTTGGTTCAATTTTATTCTTTTTATTTTTGTTTGTATTTTGTGTTCTGTTTCTGCTGTATTTTCTTTTGCATTTTAGCTAAACTAAGACATGCCCTGCATGGTGCCAGCTCTAGCACGCACAGCAGAACCCTAGTCGATAAGAAGTTGCAAATCAGTATTCGAAAAGCACGGAGCCTGCAGGATCGCATGCAGCAGCAGCAATCATCGCAGCAGCCGTCGCAGCCCTCAGTCTGCCTCCCATCACAGGGGGGGCCCCTCCCTCAGCTGACAAGGTAGTGCCTGGAAACCGTGTTAGTTTATGGATGCCAGGGGAGGAAGTAACCATGGGTGCTCCATGGTAAGAGCTCGTATTGTCTTGGCAAACACATGGGAGAGAGAAGAATCCCTTGAAAAAATTTTCTTATCTTAGGTCAGACATACAGTGAAAAACTCACTGCACTGCTGATTCTTTCCTTAATAGTTCATAGAAAGATCCAAAAATGCAGCGTAATAAATAGACCACTTGTCCACATTTCCTGCAGGTGAGTTAATTCCTGTGTTTGTACAATAACATTATTATATTTGTATGTATTACATTCATACACATGGCAATCTGGGCCATGTTTTATGTGGTAGTAGCAGCCATGTGATTATTTTTGGATTTCAATGCTTTCATCCTTCCTGGGTTCAAGTGTTGCTCTGATTGACCCATGGAGAAGACAGAAAAAGATTCTGTTTGTTTTGCTGCTTTATGGTCAAGACTTAGAAAAAAGTCCCAGTAGCCATTAGTATAGTTCCTGTACTTTAGCCTTTGAATTGCTATTTACTTAGTACAGATGGACTTAAGTAAAAATTTTGGCTGTTAATAAATCTGAGTAGTTTGAAAACATAAATGTAATAAAATCAGTTAACATGTTCCAAACATTTGCCTATGTCCAGAACTGAGCTAAGCACTTTATACCCATAACCTTACAAGATAAAAAGACTATTACATAGCATATTTTACAAATAAGGAAACTTGGGCTCGGGGAGAATAAGTAAAGTACCCCAAAATAGCTAGTTGGTAAGTGACAGAAGCACAGAGTTCAAATCCAGGTCTGTTAGATGCCAAAGCACATGCCCTTAACCTTTATGTAACACAGGTTGGACATGCCTAATTTAAATCCAAAATACCCCCAAATCAAGAACTTTATGACTGCCAGCGTGATGCAACAAGTGGAAAATTTCACACCTGACCTCGTGACAGGTTACAGTCAAAGTGCCACAATACAAAAATACTGTATAAAATTACCTTTATGGACCCAGCCATGATAGCACACTCTACTTGATGCTACTAGTAGCCTGGTGGTATTTGTAGGTTGAGGCTATATGGGAGACCCACCTGAAAAGCCAGATGAAATGGCATCCAACTGGAGTTCTAAGTATTCAGTAGACTGAGGCAGGAGGATTGCAAGTTCAAGGCCAACCTGTACAACATAGAGAGACCATGTCTGAAAGGGCTGAGCTTGGTAGCAATTGCCTTAGTGCCAGCTACTTTGGGAAGCTGAGAAAAGAGGATTTTGATATAGTGAGACCCTATGAGACCCTATCTTAAAAAATAAAAATACTACCTTCAGGCTATGTGTATAAGGTATATCTGAAACATAACTGAATTTCATATTTAGACTTGGGCCTCATCTCTAAGATGTCTCATTTTGAATATTCTCCAAGTATTTCAGATAAGGGTCACTCAGTCTGTACTGTCTTTTATGATTAGGTTTCCCATATAGGTATAGTCATGTGTTGTGTAACAATAGGGATATGTACTGACAGGTATATTTTTTGGCAGTTTCATTATAGTGCAAACACAGGAGTATATTTATACAAATCTAGATGGGACAGCCTACTTTACCATAGGCTATATGGTATAGCCTAATACAGTCTTAGGGGACAGCCATCACACATGTGGTCCATCAGTGACTGAAACACAGTTATGTGGTGTGTGACTGTATATCATATTCTTAAAAGGATGACTGAGTAAATATATGCACAAAAGTTTGTTTTTGAGAGAGATTTTTGCTATACAGTGTGTGCACTCCCCAGAGAAAGACAGAGAGAGAAATCACCCCCTAGTGTGGAAGGCCACACTGCAATCCCTTCTCCTCCAATCTCCTCTCAGGATTTTGGGCATGCATTCACATGCGCCCAGCATGAGTTTCAAGATGCCAGGTCCAGAACTTAAACTGCAGTTGGCCATGTGGGAGTACAACATCTTAACCCCTATGCCAACTGCTGGCTCCTACACAAAAGTTTCTAGCATATTCCCATTCAAATTTAGAGATTTTTTTTTCCCTTTTTTTTTTTTTTTTTTTTTTGTCATAGGGCATATGTACTTGCTAAAGAGATATGGAGAGAGGGAAAGTGAGAAATTACTCCCCACTCCCTCAACCCCCCATGTCCCGGGGATGGTCAAACCACAATCCCTTCTCTTCCATTCTTCTTATGTGAGCACACATACATGTCTGGCATGATTTTCACCAGCTACAGTCAACCATGTGGGAATTCAGTACCTTAACTACTATGCTACCTGTTGGCCAAAATCTTCTTTTAATATAACCAATTTAGGCAGCTAAACTCTTTCCAGAAAACATAATATTTGATGTATACAAGTGATTGAGGTTTTAAGTGCCTATTACAGAGTTTTTAGGACAGACATATAAAGCAATTAGTGAGAAACTAACTAAATACAGTTAACCCATAAATCTCAAGAGAATCATGTCATAGCTACTTTGGGGAAACATCGAGTAATCAAATCCAGATTATGAAAACATATTTGAAAGGATTGATTTCTATGTAATTCCATGAACTCAAATCACCTTTTATCCTGTAAATGTGGCCTCTTAGTTTGCTTGGATGGGCTGCCTCTCTGGACCCCAGATAGGACTTCTTTCCCTGCATATCATCCTGGATTTTTGCTGTTTAGTATGAGTGATTTTTAGGCTTTGCTTACCTCCCATGTCATCTGCATGTAGGAGTAGCGATTTTTGTTTTTCAATTTGTAAGTAGAATGTGATTGGAATGAGACTTCACTGCTACACTGCTAGTGAAGAACATCGGAAAGGACTTCATGTAATATTACTGTGTGCATTGGTGAGGGCATTTAATAAAGAGGATTAATATTATCTATTTACCTGGGTGTGAGCTGACCATGTGCCATTTCTTATGTGAGCCTCTGAACTATTGGCTCTACTCCATTTATTTTCACCATTCCCTTTGTGGGTGGTTAGCTCAAAATGGGAATAGAATGAACAGTTCCTGCCAATCAAGTGTTCCTGCGAATCAAGGCAGCTTATATCTGGCTCTCTCTTTGTTTCAGTGAACAGCCTGTCCCGCTCCAAGTATTGTTAAGCTCAGAGGCTCAACTGGAATCCTGCACGGATACAGAGTTTGGGGCCAATTCTTTTTTCCACTCACCTGCTTCCTGCTATGAGTCACACTCATCGCTATTCCCAGTGTCACCTGCCCCTTCTGCCCCACAACACAGTTCCCCCAGTAGGTCTGCCTCAAAGCTTCCAACTTCAGTTGGGATGGACAACACTGACCCCTCTGCATTCCACAGGCAGGGCTTACCTAATACACCGGGGAGGACTGAGAAGAATTTTCATCATGGTTGGGAGCCATTGGATGCCCCAGAGGGTAAGCTGCAAGGCTACAAGGGTGATAATAGCAGCTGTAGCAAGTTCACTGCACGAGAAGGAAGAATTGCTCAAGAAGAGGTATTCCAAGAAAAGACGGATCCTGTAGACCCATCCTTGGTGGGAGATGCACACAGCTTGAGTTGTAGTCCTTCAAGTTCATCAGCTCAGCCTGGCTTTCCCCTCTATAGGGTCTACCACTCCGCAGTACCTGCTGCTTCTTCATCTGTGCTTCACTCTTCTGATTCTGTGCAGAAAACTAATCAATGCCTCCAAGCCCAAAGCCTCAAAATTTCATCGAGTTCAAAAGGGGATGGAGGCAGTGAGGAGCCTTATAGGCCAGAGTTTCCCAGCACAAAGGGACTTGTCCGCTCTCTGGCAGAGCAGTTCCAGAAGATGCAAGGTGCCTCCATTAGGGATGGGACAGGTTTGCCAAATAATCTGAAGAAAAACTCTTCTTCTGACTCTAAGCCTCCTTTCCTACAGGATCAAGAGAAAGGCCACTGGCCTTGGGCAAAACAGCAATCCTCTCTGGATGGTAGGGACAAAATGCCTTCCTGGGAAGAGCCTGGTGGTCATACTTCTCTTGCCTTGAACTCTGGGCTGCCTAATGGTGAAACTTATAGGGGAGGACAGCCTGCATTGGCAGAACCAGACATATTCCAAGGAAGGGAGTCCCAAGTGAGAGATGCTAGACCTAAAGAGCTGAGTGGCAGCATTGACATGGGGGATTCCTTGCCTTTGGATTCCTGGGTGAATGTTACAAGGGACTCTGATTCTCAGCTTCAACACGGAGTTCCTGGGCCAGGAGTGAAGTCTTCCCCCCACGATTCCCACCCATGTGTAACCTATCCAGAGAGAAATCACATCCTTTTGCATCCATACTGGAACCAAGACACAGACCAGGAGACCTCAGAATTAGAGTCTCTCTACCAGGCCAGTCTTCAGGCATCTCAAGTTGGATGTTCTAGATGGGGACAGCAGGACATGGCCTGGCACCCACTTAGCCAAATAGGTAAGAAGGTACCTGAGGGTGGGAATGTGGGACACATATAAGCTGAAAGCAGGGGGACAAAATCAGAAGAGGGGTGATGTTCTATACAGATGTTATCTCCAGCTTTGTAGAAAGTTGTAGAACTTACAAAGTCTTTGTGATAAGGGCTGGGCATTTTTCTGACTAGAGTGGAGTGGAGAATGGGGGCAGAGTTCTCACTCACAGATCAATTCTTTCTTAAAGAAAGAGACAACTAAGTATTTGTCTGTGCTTCTCCAGTATACAGTGCTGAGCAATCGTTTATATGTCTTTGTGAGTGATTCAGCTTGAGATAAAGGAGGCTGAGAAGAAAACTCATCTTTCTATGGCTCAGGTATTGAACTAATCCCAAGATTCAGCTTTTAGGTCCACCTTGCAACAAAATGTCCATGTTGAGCCAAGCCTCCAGTGTGGCATTTCCAGATCATACTGAACCTTCCCTGATTCCTTCAGAACTGCCAGATTTAGTGTTCACAGAATTTTCAAGTAGTCATTCACCGACTCTTGAGATAATACCGAGCGAAATGTGAAGCCTACACTTCAAGTGTACATTATGGGCTTACGTTCTGGAAATATGAACAATATTTGTAACTTAGATTGATATACTTAACTTTAAAGCCTGAACTACTTTCCTGGTTCAATATTAACCTGCAGTGTAAATTTAGAAAAGTCGCTTAATATCCCAAAGCCAAGTATTTACTTATAAAATGAGATTGTTGGCTCAATGTTTTTTTTAAGGTGTCTCCCAAATCTAAAATAATATATATGATTCTGTGAAATTGAACTCAGTAACCTCCCCCCCCCCTTTTTTTTCTAAAGACAAGTTATAACCAAAATCCTTCTTGGCTCAACCTCTTAGTAGAACTAAATAAATACACATACCACCATGCTCATTTAAGATAGGGTCTTACCATGTTGTCCAGGCTAGCCTTGAACTTGTGAGCCTCCTACTTCATTTGACTTCTTCAAGTATCTGAGATTATAAGTGAATATCACTGCCTGGCCTTTAGCTTGGATCAGGAATCAAGCTGGGCTGCCTAGTTGTCCTACTCTACAGAGCATACCTAAGTGGTTTGCACTGCCTGGCTGGGCCTAAAGTCAAATAACTTGTATCTTCAGCTCAGATGTGACAGTTTCTGTAATGACATGAATTCCTTGATGGCAACCAATTCTTAATTATAGCCAGACAGAAGTGTTTGAGTACCTACAATGTTCTCCAGAACTGTGAAGAGATAACACGTAAATATGATTTAATATTAAGATACATTTCAGGACCAACAGATGGTGTAGCGGTTATGTCACTGGACTCTTACATGGCCTACCACAGTTCAAATCCTGGACTCAGTGGCTTGAAAATCATACTAAGCGCTGGGACCAACAGTTAGCGTAATGGCTATGTTACTAGACTCCCATGTAATCGACTGCAGTTTGAGTCCTAGACCCGGTGGCTTAAATTCACACCGGGCGCGTATGTGTGCGTGCCCAAGATCCCGAGAGCAGAATGAAGGAAAAGGGATTGCAGCGTGGCCATCCCCCCCGGGAGGGGGGGGTGATTTCTCCCTTTCTGTCTCTCTCTCTATCTCTGTCTTTCTGGTGAGTGCACGTGCCCAATGGCAAAAACCTCTCCCCCCTCAAAAAAAAGAAGAAGAAAGAAAATCATACTGGGTGCATGTGTGTATTTGTCCAAGATCCTGGCAGGAGAATGGAGGAAAAAGGATTGTGGTGTGGCCATCCCCCAGCGGGTGATTTCTCACTTTCCCTCTCACTGTGTCTGTCTCTCTCTGGCAAGTGCATGTACCCTAAGGCAAAAACTTCTAAAAAGAAAAAAGATATGTTTCCAGGCTGACAGTTGGCATGGTCATTAAACTCTGGATTCCCACGTGGCTGACTGTTGTTCAAGTCCCAGACCTGGCAGGTTTTTTCTCTCTTGTCTGTTTCTAGTCAAATTAAGAAATAATAATAGTAAATAAAATAAGTAATTATATATATACGTATGTATATATACGTGTGTGTGTGTGTGTGTCACCCCCGGAAGATCTGTGTTCTGGGGACCAGCAGGTGGCATGGTGGTTAAGGTGATAGACACTCCCATGTGGCCAACCATAGTTTGAGTCCCAGACCTGGTGGTTTGCTTTCTCATTTTCTCTCTGTATCTTTCTCTGGTCGAATTAAAATAAATGAATCAATCAATAAATAAAATTTTTTAAAAAGATCTGTGTTCTAGTATAGGCTAAGATCTGTGTTCTGGGGACCAGCAGGTGGCATGGTGGTTAAGGTGATAGACACTCCCATGTGGCCAACCATAGTTTGAGTCCCAGACCTGGTGGTTTGCTTTCTCATTTTCTCTCTGTATCTTTCTCTGGTCGAATTAAAATAAATGAATCAATCAATAAATAAAATTTTTTAAAAAGATCTGTGTTCTAGTATAGGCTTTGTAATAATGTTTACGAATTGCTCTTCTAGTGTACTGTACAGAGTGATATGATAAGATTCTAAAGAAGAGCTAGAGTCTGCCTTACTGAACTTTCTAATATACAGAAGAACAATTACACAAGTGTTAAGTGTTTTTTGGTTTTGGAGAGGTTTTAGCTACAGGGCGTGTGCACTCGCCAGAGAGACAGAGAGAGACAGAGGGACAGAAAGCGAGAAATCACCCCCCAGGGGAGATGGCCATGCCTCAGTCCCTTCAACTCCATTCTCCTCTCAAGATCTTGGGCATGCATGCACATGCACCCAGCGTGAGTTTAAGTCACTGGGTCCAGGACTCGAACTGTGGTTGACTACATGGGAGTTCAGCAACATAGCCATTACGCTAATTGCTGGTCCCCTAGTGTTAAGTGCTTTAATAATAATAATATATATACAAAAAAATACATTGGAAAATTGAATTAACTAGTTGAGCGCTAAATGTCTTTTTTTTTTTTTTTTTAGAGTTTTTTTCCTACAGGGTAGGTGTGCTTACCAGAGAGAGGGACAGAGGTAAGAGAGAGAAAGTGAGAAATCACCCTGCAGGGGTGATGACTATACTGCAACCTTTTCTCCTCCATTCTCCTCTAAGATTTTGAGCACACACACACACGCACATGTTCCTGGCATAGATTTCAAGACGCTCGGTCCAGAACTTGAACTGTGGTTGGCTATGTGGGAGTTCAGTACCTTATCTACTGTACCACCTGTTGGCCCCTCTGACATGACTTCCAAATATTTGTGAAATCAAGCAGGTTTTTATTTTGGTTAGAAGTCCTCATTTAAAGATGGAGTTCATTTTTATTTATAATTATTATTATGCTTATTATTATTTAATTTGCTATAGGGCACATGTGCTCACCAGAGAGAGACAGAGAGAGGGAAAGTGAGAAAGCAAGTGCCATGTCTGGGTCTCAAGCCTTGGTTGGCCATATGGGAGTCCAGTACCTTAACCCCCATGCCACCTGCTGGCTCCAGAATATGGAGTTCTTTTCTATGGGGAGAGGTTTTTGCTATAGGGCACATGTGCTCACTAGAAAAACAGAGAGAAACAGAGAGACAGAGAGTGAAAAATCACACCCCAGGGAGGATGGCCATGCCACAGTCCCTTGTCCTCCATTTTCCTCTCGGGGTCCTAGGCACACACACACACGTGCCCGGCGTGAGTTTAAGCCACCTGGTCCGAGACTTGAACTGGAGTCGACTACAAGGGAGTCCAGTGACATAGCCATTACACCAACTGCTGGTCCCAAAGAATATAGAGTTCTTCAGAACTGGCATGACATAGAGTAAAGAAGTGATCAAGTTTAACTAATCAGGAAGTAGATGATGAAGGAAAATACCAAGGATCCATATGTGAAAAGATGTTATATATTTAATTTTTGTCCTCCAAGTCCCTCTTTATGTTATTTGAAAGAATTTATTAAATACCAAATTGCCTTTTTTGAAAAATAAAAGCTTTCTTGATACATAATTTACATATCACACTGTTCACTTATTTAGTGTACCATACACTGGCTTTTAGTATACTAGGTTTTTCTATCCATCATCATGATCACTTTTTAAAGTGTTTTCCTTACCCCAAAAAAGAAACCCTATACCCATTAGCAGTCACTCCCTATTTCTCCTCCTGTTTTCCCCAGCCCCAGGCAATCACTAATATATTTTCTGTTTTCTATAGATTTGCCTATTCTGGACATCTCATATAAATGGAATCATATAGTATATGGTCTTTTTGATCTGATTAATTTTGACATGATTGAAATTGCTGAAGAGTTATATAAACACTAGCATTGACCTATATTATGAATTTCTTAGTATTTCGAAGCAGACATCATCTTAAAGATATCTACTTAAAAATTTAAAATAACTTGATACTGAAAATTTCAATTACATATATTCCAAAGAAAGAGTAAGAGTAAATGTAATAATTCCCCAAGGGCCAGCAGGTGGCATGGTGGTTGAGGTACTGGACACTCCCACATGGCCAACAATCGTTCGAGTCCTAGACCTCGTGGCTTGCTTTCTCACTTTCCTTCTCTCTGTATGTCTGTCTTTCTCTGGTCAAATAAAAATAAATGAATGAGTAATTAAAATTAAATACATCTTTAAAAAATAATTTTCCAATACTCATCAGTGTTTATGATGATTATCTGGGATTATTATGAATATATAGCCAATTTTGATTTAGCTATAGCTGCCCCCACATTTTTCTTTTCACTAGATTATTTTAAAGCAAATCTTAGTGTATCATTTCATCCACAAATAGTTTGATATATGTCTCAGAAATAAGGACTCCTAGGGGCCCAGTTGTGGTAGTACAGGTAGTAGGGCACTGCTCTGTAATGTTGAAGCCACAAAGAAAATCAGGAGTTTGGATTCCTGGTTGACCTGAAGACACTAGGTATTTGTGCACCCCGTGATCCTGGTTAGCTATAAGGCTGGAGTGTGGAATCATGGCATGACAGTCAGATTCTGTTGAGGGTGCCCACCCCCACCCCCACAACCATGAAAGAAAGAAATAAACTTGAAAAGAATAAAGAAATAAGCAGGGACCAGCAGATGGTGTTATGGTTACATCACTGGACTCCCATGTCGTCGATCGCAGTTTGAGTCCCAGACCTGGTAACTTAAACCTCACACCAGGCCCATGTGCATATGGGTTCAAGATCCCAAGAAGAGAATGGAGGAGAAGGGATTATTGCTTGGCCATCCTGCCTTGAGGGGGATGATTTCTTGCTTCCTGTCTCTCTCTGTCTCTCCTGTGAATGCACACACCCTATAGCAAAAATCTCTCTCAAAAAAAATAAAAAGAAAAGAAATAACCATTTTTGGCACAGCCACTGTTGTACAAGAAGCAGGGTGCTATTGTGTGAAGCTGGGGTCACATAGTAGGCACAGATTCAGTTCTCTGGCTAATCTGTTTGAGTCCCAGACCTGGTGGCCGGAAAATCACGCTGGGCACTTGTGTTCAAAATCCTGAGAGGAGAATGGAGAAGGGATTACAAGTGATTTCTCACTTTCCCTCTCACTGTTTCTGTCTTTCTCTCTCTCTGGCGAGTGTATGTGGCCCTAAGGCAAAAACCTCTTTAAAAAAAGACAAAAAAAGTTGTAATATCGTATACCTAAAAAACAATAATTTCTTGTTATAATAAAGTGCTGAGCCAATATTCACATTTTCTCAGTTGTCCCATACATGTCTTTTCATAGTTTATTTCAGATCAGGATTCAAACAAGAATTATTTTTTTTTTTTACTCTTTTTTAAATTTTTTTTTTTTGAGAGGCTTTTGCTATAGGGCGCGTGCTCTTGCCAGACAGACAGAGAGAGACCGCGACAGAAAGCGAGCAATCACCCCCCCAGGGTGCAATCCCTTCTCCTTCATTCTCCTCTTGGGATCTTGGGCATGCACACACACATGCCCAGCGTGAGTTTTAAGTCACCGAGTCCGGGATGTGAACCACAGTCAACTACGTGGGAGTCCAGCGACATAGCCATTACTGTAACTGCTGGTCCCCACTGTATTTTTTTTCTAAAGAATTATTTATTTGTTTAGTCCCATTTGTTATTATTTTTTAATTTAACCAGAAAGAGAGAGAAAAGGAAAGTCAGAAAGAAAGCCACCAGGTGTTGGGGGGATTAAGGTGCTAGACGCTCCCACATGGCTGACCATGGTTCAAGTCCCAGACCTGGTGGCTTGGTTTCTCCCTTTCCTTCTCTCTGTGTGTCCATCTATCTCTGGTCAAATGAAAATAAATGAACAAATGAATAAAATTTAAAAAGAAAAAGAAAGTAAGCCACCGATTCTGGGACTTGAACTGCGGTCAGCCATGTGGCAGTCCAGCGCCTTTAACCATCATGCTACCTTCCAATCCCGATGTGTGTGTGTCTCTCTCATTTTTAAATCCTACCTCCCTCAGCTGAACTGGCTGTCCCAACACCCCCTGCACAGGGCTGTCTAGGATTGGCTGCAGAGAATTATTTATTCATTCACTTATTTATTTATTTTAAAAGAATTATTTTATTTAGCTTCTTTTTATTTATTTATTTACGCATTTTAATTTTACCAGAAAGGAAGGGAGAGAGGGAGAGAGGAGAGAGAGAGAAAGAGAGAAATAGAAGGGAAGTGAGAAAGCAAGCCACCAGGTCCAGGACTCTAACCGCAGTCAGCCATGTGGGAATCCAGTGCCCTTAACCACCACACCACATGCTGGCCCCAATTATTATTATTATTTATTATTATTTTAATTTGATGAGAAAGGGGAGAGAGGGAGAGAGAGAGAAAGAGCGAGAGAGAAGTGAGAAAGCCAGCCACCAGGTCAGGGACTCGAACCAACCTGATATGTCTCTCTAGAAAAAAAAAAAAAAATCTTAAAAAAATATTTTTAAAAATAATTATTTATTGGGGCCAGCAGGTAGCGTGGTGGTTAAGAATGCTGGATTCTTACATGGCTGACCATGGTTAGAGCCCCAGACCTGGATGCTTGCTTTCTCACTTTCTCTCTTTCTCTCTCTCTCTCTCTCACTCTTGCTCTTGCTTTGTCCCTCTCTGATCAAATTAAAAGTAAAATAAATAAATAAAGTTAAATAAAATAATTCTTTAAAAAAGGAATAATTATTTATTTTATTTTATTTTATTTGTTATTCTTACTCTTCAATTTGACCAGAGAGAGAGAAAGTGAGGAAGCAAGCTGCCAAGTTTGGGAATTGAACCATTGTTGGCCATTTGGGAATCCAGTGCCTTAATGCCACCTGTTGGCCCTCATATGTCTCTTAAATCTACTTTTTTTGTTAATCCCTGCAGGTTCCCCTTTCTTTTTATTTTTTTATTTTTTAATTTTTTTTTAGAGTTTTTTTTGCTTTAGGGTGCGTGCGCTTGCCAGAAAGACAGAGAGACAGAGAGATAAAAAGTGAGAAACCACCCCCCAGGGGGGGTGGCCACGCCGCAGTCCCTTCTCCTCTATTCTCCTCTCGGGATCTTGGGCACGCACGCACATGTGCCTGGCGTGAGTTTAAACCACTGG
>NW_006207862.1:652414-668520 GCF_000334495.1 Tupaia belangeri chinensis
TTTTAAAAATAATTATTTATGGGGGCCAGCAGGTAGCGTGGTGGTTAAGAATGCTGGATTCTTACATGGCTGACCATGGTTAGAGCCCCAGACCTGGATGCTTGCTTTCTCACTTTCTCTCTTTCTCTCTCTCTCTCTCTCACTCTTGCTCTTGCTTTGTCCCTCTCTGATCAAATTAAAAGTAAAATAAATAAATAAAGTTAAATAAAATAATTCTTTAAAAAAGGAATAATTATTTATTTTATTTTATTTTATTTGTTATTCTTACTCTTCAATTTGACCAGAGAGAGAGAAAGTGAGGAAGCAAGCTGCCAAGTTTGGGAATTGAACCATTGTTGGCCATTTGGGAATCCAGTGCCTTAATGCCACCTGTTGGCCCTCATATGTCTCTTAAATCTACTTTTTTTGTTAATCCCTGCAGGTTCCCCTTTCTTTTTATTTTTTTATTTTTTAATTTTTTTTTAGAGTTTTTTTTGCTTTAGGGTGCGTGCGCTTGCCAGAAAGACAGAGAGACAGAGAGATAAAAAGTGAGAAACCACCCCCCAGGGGGGGTGGCCACGCCGCAGTCCCTTCTCCTCTATTCTCCTCTCGGGATCTTGGGCACGCACGCACATGTGCCTGGCGTGAGTTTAAACCACTGGGTCCGGGACTCGAACTGCAGTTGACTACATGGGAGTTCAGCGACATAGCCACTACACTAACTGCTGGTCCCTTCTATTATCATTTGTTAAAAGAAACCTGGTCATTTGTCTTATAGCATTTCACACCTTCTGGATTTTGCTGATTATAGTACAGGTGTTTTTTCCTTTTTCTTTTTTTATTTTTTGAGAGAGATTTTTTGCTATAGGGTGCTTGTTTTCAGCAGAGAGACACAGAGAGAGAGAGAGAGAGAGAGAGAGAGAGAGATAAAGTGAGAAACCACCCCCCAGGGAGGATAATCACATGACAAGGATCTTAGCCATATGCTCACGCGCCCAACATGAGATTTTTAAGTTGTTGGGTCTTGGACTACAAATGCTGTTGACTACGTGGGAGTCCAGTGACATAACTGTTACACCATCTGCTGGTCCTGTTTTATTTTTCCTTAAATAATTACTTATTTAATTTACTTTATTCTTTTTTTTCCCCCTCTCTTTTTGCTATAGGGCATGTGCGCTCGTCAGAGAGACAGAAAATGAGAAATCACTTGCCTGGGGGATGGCCATGCCGCAATCCCTTCTCCTCCATTCTCCTCTAGGGTTCTTGGGCATGCATACACACACACCCTGTGTGAGTTTAATCCACCAGGTCTGGGACTCAAACTACGGTCAACTGCATGGGAGTCCAACAACATAGGCATTACGCCAACTGCTGGGACCTCAATTTATTCATTCCTTTAATTTGAGCAGAGAGAGAGACAGAGAAATAGATGGAAAGTGAGAAAGAAAACCACCAGGTACAGGACTCAAATTGTGGTCAGCCATATGGGATTTTCTAGCGCTCCAACTACCATGCCATCTGCTGGTCCCTGGTTTTTGTTTTTTATTTTAAATAATAGGTTTTTCAAATAGTCATTTTTCCTGTAATCTGTTATCCAATATTAGAGGCTTTATTAACATCAGTTTCAATTTAAAATACTAATACGTGGTACTTTTTTTTTTTTAATTAATTCATTCATTTATTTTATTTTGACCAGAAAGAGAGAGAGAAAGCAAGCCACTAGGTCTGGGACCTGAACAGTGGTTGACCACATGGGAATGTCCAGCACCCCAACTACCCCAACTACCACGCCACCTGCTGGTCCCCAATATGTGACTTTTATGCCTCCGATATCAGGAAGTATGTAATGTCTGGTAGTCTTCTTTTGGTAAAGTTCATCAGTGAGTGGACATCATGTTAACTCTACCTCCTATCAAATACAGAAATCCTCTCAATGGCATGCCATACAGATGGCCACTTCCACCTCTGTTTAAATACCCTTAAAGGAAACAGAATCTACTCTCACAGAGAGGTTACAAAGACTAGTTTTTATTTAGGAATCACACTAGGCCTGATAGAACACCATTACACACTAGACCTGATAGAACACTATTACAGCTATAATTCTTTTTCCTTAATTGCCAGAGAGTATGTGTGCTTGCCAGAGAGAGCACCTCTGCCAATGGGGCATGGTCATGCTGTAATCCTTTTCCCTCTATTTTTCCATTCCATCAGTACTTCGGGCATGCATGCTGCCCAGTGCATTTTTTAAGCTACCAGGGCTAGGACTTGAACTGAGAACCACTTCTCTATGCATAGGGCTTAACCACTGCACTGCTGGGCTGGCCCACAACTGTAATTCTTTTTCTTTCTTTCTTTCTTTTTTCTTTAGGTTTTTGCCATTGTGCATATGTACTCAAGAGAGGGAGAGAGAGAGAAAGTGAAATCCCGCCACCACCACCCCCCCCCCGGGAGATGGCCACACCACAGTCCCTTTTCTTCTGCAGTTGGCCATGTGGGAGTCCACAGCCTTAACCACTGCGCCATGTGTTGGCCCCCCACATCTGTAGCTCTTTTTTTTTTTCTTAGAGGTTTTTGCCATAGGGCGTGTGCACTAGTCAGAGAGAGAAACAGATGGTGAGAGGGAAAGTGAGAAATTCTTCCCCAGGGCGGATGGCCACACTGCAATCCCTTCTCCATTCTCCTGGGATCTTGGGCACGCACATGCACCATGAGCCCCCATGTCCAGTATGCAAACCGTGGTCAGCAATGTGGGAGTCCAGTGATGTAACCACTATGTCATCTGCTGGCCCCATCACATCTGTAATTCTTAAACCTTGGTGCCCATAGTTACCTGAGGAATTGATTTCTTTAAAGAATTATTTATTTAATATCATTATTATTTTCACAATTTGCTGCAAGGCACGTCTGCTCACTAGAGAGAGAGATAGAGAGAGAAAGTGGGAAAACAAGCTGCCAGGTCTAGGACTCGAACTGTAGTCAGCCATTTTATTTATTTATTTATTTTCAATTTGACCAGAGAGGAGCAGAGAGAGAGAAAGCTGCCAGGTTCAGGACTTGAACCATGGTTGGCCATGTGGGAGTCCAGTGACCTTAACTACTATGCTACCTGCCAGCCCTAGGAATGGACTTTTTTTTTGGAGAGGTTTTTCGCTATAGGGCACATGCGCTCGCCAGGCAGAGAGACATAGAGACAGAAAGCGAGAAATCACCTCCCCAGGGGGATGGGCACGCCACAATCCCTTCTCCTCCGTTCTTCTCTCAGGATCTTGGGCATGCATGCACACGCGCCCGGCGTGAGTTTAAGCCACAGGGTCCGGGACACGAACGGTGGTCGACTATGTGGGAGTCCAGCGACATAGCCATTATGCTAAATGCTGGTTCCCAGGAATGGACTTCTTAAGACAAATATACACGTACGATTAATTTTATATAAATGGGATCATAGCAAACATGTTGTTATTATTATAGACAAACTTCCTATCTATAGTAGCTCTCCTTACTTCAAATCAGTCCCTGTCTTTTTTCCTCTGCCTCTTTCAGGTAATCTAGTGTGCATATATCCGTATTTTTCTGTTCATATAATCCTGTGTATACCTAAGCATGTATGTTTTTTTGCTTGGGGATCATATTACAAATTTTTTCCTTTAAATCATCAATATTGCATGAAATTTGCTCCATATCATCAAGTTTAATTCAATTCATTCTTTTTAGCAGCTGTGCAGTATTTGATATTTAGGATACCGTAATGTATTTAGCATTATGCTATAGACAGACATTATTATTTTTTTAAAATAACTATTTAATTTTATTTATCATTATTATTATTATTATTTAATTTGCTACAGGGGACGTGGACTCATCAGAGAGAGACAGAGAGAGAGAGAGGGGTAGTCAGAAAGCAAACTGCCAGGTCTGGAATTCAAACCTCAATCAACCATATGGGAGTTCAGTGCCTTAACCACCCTGTCACCTACTGACCCCAACAGACATTATTTTATTTCTAGTTCTTGGTTACTACAAACAATCCCCAAAGAAAACATCCTTACAGATATGTTATGAACTGGTATTTTATATTCTTATTCACAGGAATAAAATTGTTGGAAAAGAAGGTAAATATTTTAGATTGTCAGAAAAGTCATCATGCATTTTTACATAGAAAACCAGAAAAAATATTGGGACCAGCAGTTAGCGTAATGGCTATGTTGCTGGATTCCCATGTAGTCGACCGCGGTTTGAGTACTGGACCTGGTGGCTTAAACTCATGCTGGGTGCATGTGTGTGTGTACCCAAGATCCCGAGAGGAGAATGGAGGAGAAGGGATTGTGGTGTGGCCATCCTCCCTGGGGGTGATTTCTCGCTTTCTGTCTCTCTGTCTCTCTCTATCTTTATGATGAATATACAAGTTCTACAGCAAAAACCTCTCCAAAAAAAAAGAAAAGGAAATTATGACAAGCTCGTGTTCATGCATACCCAAAATCCCAAGAGGAGAATGGAAGAGAAGGGACTGTAGTGTGGCCATCTCCCTTGAGGGATAATTTTTCACTTTCCCTCTCTCCATCTCTCTCCAGTGAGCACACACGCCCTATGGTGAAAACCTTAAAAAAAAGAATTTTTTTCTTTAAATTATTTAATTTTATTTATTCTTTCATTTATTTTAATTTGACCAGAGAGAGACAGAGAGAGAGGGAAAGTGAGAAAACAAGCCACCAGGTCCAGGACTTGAACCATGGTCATGGTCAGCCATGCGGGAATGTCCAGCACCTTAACTACCACACCCCCTGCCTGCCCCCCCCCCCCCAAAAAAAAAAAAAACACAAGAATTTAAATGACAGAGAGAAGCTAATAGGGGGAAGTAAAAAGAGTATTGTACATGCAAATTGTTCTGAAGAGCCTTTATTTTAATAGGAGTTACCAGGTGAGATGATAAAGTGTACCATGCTTAAAATCAAGAGACTTGAGGGACTAGCTGATGGCATAATGGTTATGTTGCTGGACTCCCACATAGTCGATTGCAGTTCGAGTCCCAGATCTAGTGGCTTAAAACTCACACCAGGTGTGTGTACTAGCATGCCCAAAAATCCTGAGAGGAGAATGGAGGAGAAGGGATTGTGGCGTGGCTATCCCCCTGAGGGGTTATTTCTTGCTTTCTGTCTCTCTGTCTCTCCAGTGAGTGCATGCTCCCTATAGCAAAAATATTTCTTAAAATAAAAAAAGTCATTAGACTTGAATTTTAATACTAGTTAAACTAGTAAAGTACTTGTTAGATCCTGGAACTCATTTTCTGTTAGATTAAATAAGAAGGTTTGATATATGATTACCATGATCATTTTAGTTTTGAATTAGACTGAGATAATAGTTTCCTGTGTCACCACATTCTTAAAAATTACTGTGTCAGATAATTTCCTGTGTATATAGCGCATGTCTTGTATATATAGCCCTAAGTCTAACAGAAGCTTATTAAGTTTATAAAAATGAAATGAGGCAAGATGGGGACATTCAGCTGTCTGTCCACAGAGCCCCTTCTCTACAAAGTTCTTCAAGGGCTATGATCAAAGGTCCTTGTGGCCCATAGGAGACTATCTATATTCTGAAAATCTTATTTCTAAATTTCAGGAGCATGGCCTCCATTGGATTTAAAAAGATATGCTCCTGGAATTTTAGTCATTTAATAAGAACTGAATTTGTACTGCCAGGCTCAGCATTTAGGCCCCAGGAGAAGAGGTGGCTTAAACTTGTGTTTACATTTTCTTCCTCAGGGTCTACAGATGGCACAGGGAGAAGGTTACACTCAGCTCCTGGTCTTGATATCTCAAAGACTCCAACAGCAGAAATGGAGCACAGTCTGTGTGAAGCCAGCCCAGTGCCTGCTTCCCAGGTGGCAGCCTCAGGTGCTAAGGTACTGGGCCTAAGGGTGATATGTTGGGAAAGGAGGGTTGGAGAGATAAATCATGCCAGGAATGTGTGTGTGTGCATATTCAAAATCCTGAGAGGAGAGTGGAGAAGAAGGGACTGTGACATGGCCAAGCACCTTGGGGCATGATTTCCACTTTCTTTCTTTTTGTTTCTCTGGCAAGCACACGTAACCTACAGCAAAAACCTAAAAAGAAAAGAAAAGAAAAAAGATGTGAGTGGTAGGGTTTTTGAAGCAGAAGCATGATAATGTAGGGCTGTCAAAAGAGAACAAGATTTGTGATTATACTTCTTTTCAGTGAGAGGAGATTGCCACATGGCCACTATCCTATCCAATCCATTTAATTTAGGTGTCTACTAGTGAGTCTTTCCAATATCTCTGAAGACAGGATCTGTGGGAAAACCACCAGTCTGGTGTTATGTATATGACTGTGTGTTTGAAGGCTGCACCTGGCCAAGGCCTTGCAGGGAGCATAGGGAAGATGAACAGCACAGTCCAGAAAACTTCTCATACGGTCTCATTGGTCTAAGTGGCACAGCTGTCTCAGAGTGAGAGAAGGCTCTAGTGTCTTCCTACAGTTTTGTAAGTATCAATAGAATTGGCACCCATCTATTCAGAACACCTTTATCTTGCTAGATAAAATTACAGTGCAGGTGGAAAGGACTGAAGGTTGTAATTTTGGGGAAAGCCATGTGCACTCAACAAAAATGAGGAGATGTAGTCATTATTTACACACATGCAAGTGGAGCCCAGGAGACTGTCCCTTTTCTGTACTAGCTCTAAAAAGCATGTTATAGGTTTCCTTCAGGTGAGAAGAGTCTAGTAGCCTTAAGAGTAATTTGAGAAGCAAAGGGTGCTGATTAAGTCAGAACCATTACACTAATCAAAGGAAGAGAGAAGGGCTGACTCCATGACCTAATGGTTAAGGGAGCTGGAGCCCAGATGTCCTGGACTTGGTAGCTTGAAAAACATGCTGAACATGTGTGCCCTAAATCCTGATAGGGTGGAGAAATGAAAAAAAGGGATTGCGGCATGACCACATTCTATTGGGGAGGTGCTTTTTCCTCTATCTATCTTTGGTGAGCACAAATGCCCTCTGACAAATTTAAAAAAATGAACAAAGAAAGAAAGAAGGAAAAAGAAATGGGGTGGAGTATTGTTTTGCTTTTTCTTCCTATTTCATTAAATAATTGATTGGGATACAGTGTGTTTTCAAATCTAAAGTGAAGCACGTGCATTAGCAAGAAAACAAAAAATGATTTAAAATCCTTCTTTTGGCTTTTCATACGGTATTAATGCCATAGTCTATAGGTGGAAGGAACAGGATAATCCAGTGGAGATCAGCAATTCAAATGCTATTAGATTGTCGGGAAAGTCATGACATATTTTTCTATGCAAAAATGTGTCATGACTTTCTCAATGACCCAATATTAATGGCTGAGTTTGTTGATAATCATACCTTTTGAGAATTTCACAAACTTGTGTGAGACAGGATGAGTTTTCATTTCAATAGGGGCCAGAATGGGGGCCAACAGATGGCGTAATGGTTATGTCCCTAGGTCCCATGTAGTCTACCGCTGTTCGAGTCTCAGACCCTGCCACTTAAACTCACGCTGGGTATGTGTGTGTGTGTGCCCAAGATCATGAGAAGAGAATGGAGGGGAAGGGACTGTGGTATGGGGATCACCCCTGGGGGGTGATTTCTTGGTTTCTGTCTCTCTGTCTCTCTGTCTTTTCGGTGAGCACACATGCCCTATAGCAAAAACTTCTCCAAAAAAAAAAAATAGGGGTCAGAATGCAGAGCATTAGTACATTAATTATTCATCAGATTGATTCAATCAAAATATAAAAACAGGTCTTAAATACATGGTGCAAAAATTTTTAAAAAGGACATAGTGTGAAAACTCAGTTTCTGTCCTACCACTCTTCAGATCCAGCCTCTTTCTTGAAGAGGTGTTCATTATTTTTTTTCCAATCATCGTTCCTAAATTTCTAAACAAATCAGGACATGCTTCTATTTTTTTTTAAAGTGATCTAGGGGACCAGCAGATGGTGTAATGGTTACATTGCTGGACTCCCACGTAGTTGACCTTAGTCCCAGACCCAGCAGCTTAAAACTCACACCAGCATATATGTGTGTGTGTGTGTGTGTGTGTGTGTGTGTGTGCCCAAGATTCTGAGAGGGAAAGGGATTGCTGCATGGCCATTCCCCTGGGGGGGTGATTTCTTGCTTTCCATCTCTCTGTCTTTGTCTCTTTGGTGAGCACATGTGCCCTATAGCAAAAATTTCTCTTTAAAAAAAAAAAGAAAAGAAAAAAGTGATCTAGCTATTGTTCTCATATACAGTTGTCCTTTTGTATCTGTGGAAGTTCTGATTTCCCTGAGGATACCAATATCTGCAAAATCAATGTAGTATTTGCACATGACTTTTTATTTTTTTGACAGGTTTTGCTATAGGGCGCGTGCACTTGCTAGAAAGACAGAGACAGAGACAGAAAGCAAGAAATAAAACCCCCCAGCGGGAATGGCCACACCACAATCCCTTCTCCATTCTCCTTTCAGGATCTTGGGCATGCACACACACATGCCTGACATGAGTTTAAGCCACCAGGTTTGGCACTTGAACCGCAGTCAACTATGTGGGAGTCCAGCGACATAGCTATTACGCCAACTGCTGGTCCCATATTTGCACATAACTTATGTATATTCTTAAATATAATTTAAAACAATCTCTAGATTATATGTAATAGCTCATACAATATAAGTGATATATAAAATATTTTGTTTATTTATATTTTTAATTTTTTAAAATTATTGTATGTTTTTTCCTAAACATTTTTGATCCTTGATTAGTTGAATCCATAGATATGGAACCTATAGGACTGTTTTTTCTTTTTTTTGCATTCAGGCCTTCAGTTTATTTACAAACATATTCAGTATACTATGATTTTAAGAGTTTGGTCCATTTTCCAGAGATTGTGACTGCGCTTCTTAAAATGTTCTTCATATCTATTAAATGGATGAATTAAAACATCCTTATTTCTTAAGTAGTTGGTGTCTTACTATAGAGAAAGGTGCAGCAAATCCAGATCCAGGCATTACCCGCCACTTGTTTTCCACTGAAAATGGCAGATTTTTCCCCGGGCCCTCCTCATAGTGGCTCCTGTGGACCACAGAGGTCGTGAACCTCCAGATGCTCTGTCCCAGCATGGCGCTGCTGGAAGCCCTGCGAGAGCAGAGAGTCTGAAGAGTGGAGAAATGGCCGAACCACCACAAGCCCTTCCTTTCTCGCGACCTTCATAGGATTGTATTTTCAATTAATTAAGTGACAAATTATTATTTTCTTTTTAAATTATTTATTTAATTTTATTTACTATCACTATTATTATTTTTTTTAATTCACCAGAGAAAGACAGACAGAGAGAGAGAGAGAGAGTGAGAAAGCAAGCCTTCAGGTCTGGAACTCGAACCACTGTCGGCCATGTGGGAGTCCTGCACTCCAACCATCTCCACCACCTGCCAGGCCCAAAACTGTTATTTTCTTAGGAGAGCTGGCTTTCTTTCTTCTGACTTGTGTATCATTCATTTATTAATTGTTTAATTCCTTTAAACAAATGTTTATTGAACTTACATTCTAGGTGTTGTGCCAGGTGCTGGCAGTACAGTGATGAGTGAGTTAGATATAGTCCCTGCTTTTATGGAGGTTACAATTTACTGAGGGTGGACCAACAGGTGGTGTGGTGGTTAAGGCATAGCTGGAGTCCCAGATCTGGTGACTTGAAAGTCACACTGGGCGGGACCAGGAGATGGTGTAATGGCTATGTCTCTGGACTCCCATGTAGTTGACTGCTATTCAAGTCCTGGACCTGGTGGCTTAAACTCACGCTGGGTGCGTGTGCGTGTGTTCCGTTCCCAAGATCCCGAGAGGAGAATGGAGGGGAAGGGAAAGGGATTGCAATATGACCATCCCCCTGGGGGGTGATTTCTCACGTTCCGTCTCTCATTCTTCCTGTTTTTCTGGCAAGCACACATGCCCTATAGCAAAAACCTCTCCAAAAAAAAAGTCACACTGGGTGCATAGCATGTGTACCCAAAATCCCAACAGGAGAAAGGAGGATAAGAGATTGTTCCATGGCTATCCCCCTTAGAGTATGATTTCTTGCTTTCTGTCTCTGTTTCTCTTTTTTTTTTTTTTTGGAGAGGTTTTTGCTATAGGGCACATGCGCTCGCCAGACAGACAGAGAGACAGAGAGACAGAAAGCGAGAAATCACCCCCTGGGGGGACGGTCATGCCGCAATCCCTTCTCCTCCATTCTCCTCTCGGGATCTTGGGCACGCACCCACACGCGCCCGGCGTGAGTTTTAAGCTACCGTGTCCGGGACTCGAACCGCGGTCGACTACATGGGAGTCCAGCGACATAGCCATTATGCTAACTGCTGGTTCCTGTCTCTGTTTCTCTTGTAAGCTTATGTGCCCCATAGCAAAAATCTCTCAAAAAAAAAATTGACAAGTAAACAATTATAGTGGGATAAAGATGTGGTGCTACAGGAGCATAATAGAAAGATCATCTAAACTAGGCTTCAGATATTAGACAAGGCTTCCTGGGGGGAGCGAAAAGAATATAGCAGGTAAAGAGACCTGAAGCAAATATTAATTGAATTAGGGTCAGCAGGTGGCATGGTATTAAGGGCTGTGGACTCCCACTTTGCTGACAATGATTGGAGTCCCAGACCTGGCGGCTTGCTTTCTCACTTTCTCTCTCTGTCTCTTTACTCCTTTCCTCCCTGGTCAAATTAAAACAAATAAATAAATAAATAAAGTTAAATAAAATAATTCTTTAAAAAATATTAACTGAATTAAATGAAGCTCTTTTGGTATGACAGGATTAGAGAGTCTGACAAGGAAAGATAATAGAGACTATTAAGATGTGAGATTGTTGTAAAGAATATAAATGAGTCAAATCATGGACCACAGAGACCTTTGTGTATGACTTCTCTCACCTACAGCAAGAAAGGATAGAGAGAAATAGATACTGGAGAGCCAATTAGGAAGTAAACATTAACGAACTTGGTACCTGCCTGGTTGTGGGGATAGAGGAGTATCAAGGATGATACTCAAGTTTTATAGGTTGAATAATACATTTTAGGGAAGATATATGTTCAATTTTAGATGTATTAAATTTGAGTGTAGATCTCTGGCATGACTTTGGATATACAATGTAAAATTTTAGAAATTGAAATTCGGGAGTAGTAGCTATTGGAAACAGAAAAGGTATGCAAAAAGAAGAGAAGAGCCAGAATATATCCCTAAAGAGCATCAAATTTAAGGTGGTTCTTTTGAAGAGACCCAAAAGGAGAGAAAAAGAGACTAGAGCATCTTTTCTCCTGTTACATTTACAGTTTAGCTTAAGGAACAGGTACTAGTCCTCTTAGCATGTGACACTGCCAATTAATTCTTTTCGAAACACTCTTCCCTTTGTACCTTTAAGTGCTATGAACATACACTTGTGAAACAATACAAGTTCTATCTTCGAATAGCTTCAGTCAACTAACGGAAATAAGATATGCTGGCACGTAGATTATTTAATTTGTACCAGCCTTGTTTCAGGTGCTATTCAAGATGCTGGGGATACTAAAGTGAGAGGAAATGTATTATTTTTATTATTTTTAAATACTTGTTTATTTAATTTTATTTATTATTGCTATCTTTTAAATTTGCTACAGGACACACTCACTTACCAGAGAGAAATAGAGAAAGTGAGAATGCAAACCGCCAAGTCTGGGACTCAAACTGCAATTGGCCATGTGGGAGTCCAGTGCTTTGACCACCACACTACCTGTCAGTCCCAGGAATATATATATATATTTAAAGTAATTATATCACATTTTTAAAAAATATGTCCTTTCTTTTTTAAACATCTATTTATTTATTAGGTCATCGGAAAAGTCATGATGTATTTTTTTCTGTTTTTCTATACAAAAATGGCATCATGATTTTTTTGATGACCCAATATTTGTTGTGATCTTAAAGCTACTGGGTGGACTGTGTCGACCATGTGGGAATCTAGCACCTTAACCATCACTGCACCTGCTGGTCTCAAGAAGAAATTAATTTTACTAGGGATAGACAAATGAACAAATTATAAAACTTTAGACAATGATAAATATGATAAAGAATAAAATAGGGAAGAGAATAAGGAATGAAGAGATAATAATGGTTTTTCTCAGGGCTATTTTTGATATGTTAGTGAGGAAAATCAGCTCTAAGGAAGTAATATTTTGAACTTCAGTGATAAGGTCCGAGCCATGGGAAGAAAATTCTGGTAATAGAAACAGTTAACTATAAAGGTCTGAGGTAGGAATGAGCTTCGTATGTTTCAGGAACATTAAGAGTCAGGCTGGATGGTGGCACAGCATTAAAATATGACTCACTGTCAGGCTGGCCCACATGGAAAGGTTTTGGATTAATATCCAGAGTCCTCACCGAGTACACTGGATGTATGCATGCCCATAATCCAGGGCTGTCTGAGGCTGGGGTGTACTGAGGTATCAAGACCTTTTTTGGGAGTGCTGTCTCTCTCTCTGACTGACTCATTTAAGAAAGACAGAAACTTTAAGAAGTTGAAGTGTAAAATGTACAGGAATTGTAGGAGATAAAGTGAAAAAGATCAGCTGGGACATATTACATGGGTCCTTGTAGGCCACAGTAAGCAGGTGTTAGATGGTGTTAAGAAGCAAAGGCGGTTGTAGATCTTGGTGAGTTTACATATGAAATCCATAGGTAGAAATGACATACTTGCAGCTACTGGAATTGTGAATGGGAAATGGAAATCACGGATAATGCCAGTGTTTGAATCCAGGTAACGGGAAAATGAGGTTTCTAGGAGGAGGAGTTAGGAAGGATTTGGTTCAGTTTCAGAAATACTAGTGTTTCAAATGTTAAATGAGGTATTTCTGGGTCTTCATCCCAAAAGCAAATAACTAATAGAGAATATGCCATGATATAAGCATCAGGAAACACAAACTAGACAGAAGAGGAACTTGTGGAGTTGTCACAGTGACAGGAGAGAAGGTGGCTTGGTGTTCTTAATTGTACGTTTAAGGCAGATACATTTTAGTTCCTGATAGAGTAAGTGTAGAATTTGTTCTCAATCTGTCAGGCTTTTTCTGAATTTCTTGCTTTCATTTCTTTACTTTTTATTTCAGTCTCAAATTCTGTTAGCATTAAGGAATTTACTAAAGACCTGAAAGGTAGGATTGGGAAGGTGAGGGACGTGTGGAAGATTGGTTAAGGGAGGAGCATCTGAAGTTTGGCATTTCCTAGAGAGGTTGATAGGGAGAGTGGCTGAGTAAATCAGGTTCCCTCTCCGGAATAAGGCATGTTTGTACTGTAGTTCCCTCCATTTCTCCCTGTTTGCCTTACTGTGTTTACCCCACTACATCCTACTGTGTGTTAATCCTCATCTCTGTGTTTTTTTCTTTGTCTTGTCTCATTATAAGGATTCATCAAACGTGAGGAAAAAGCCTTTGGAGACCGGGCACCGTTGTTCCAGCTCCTCATCCCTCTCTGTCATCCATGACCCTCCTGTGTTTCTCCTTGCTTCCCAACTCTACCCTCCCCAACCACAGTTCCTGTCCCCAGATGTCCTGATGTCCAGCGTGGCAGGGGAGCCCCATAGACTCCCAGGTAACTTTCCCTCAATCTGTTATTATATGCCAGCATATGGGACCCTTTTAGGGGATTCTAAATATCTAATCAGTACACTTTTATGGGGGCTGAGGTTAGAGGTAAGGTTGTTCCAAGGTAGGATGGGTAGGATATAAATTACTGCTTTATGATTAAGTATTGATCTAGATAAATTGTGATCGAATCATTTCTTGGGAAGCATGGTTCTTAGACCACGGGTCTAAATCAGTACCCCTGGAATCTGTCTACTCACAAGAATGAAATGCTTCAGTCATGATAGAGTATGCTTCTAGGTGACGGGAAAGTTAATACCCAGTCTTTGGGATCCCCTAAACAGAAAATTTCATCTCTGTCAGCTAGTTTTCTCTCCTTCTGTCCTCCATGTCTCAATTGAGGTGTGGTCTAGAAGATAAAGAGTGAACAGGAAACCTGGAAAGACCCTGTACATAGAGTACCCGTGTCATGGGTATAAACACAGACAATCCAAGTGGGTAGAGGCCAAGGATGCTGCTACACATCATACAACTCACAAGCCAGTCTCTTCCCACCCCCCAAAAAGAGTTATCAGCCCAAGATCAAATAAATGTACAGAACAAGCATTGCACATTATATATATGGGAGAAGTGGTGTGAATAAAAGCAGAGATCTGAGATTGAGTAAGAATGTAAGCATAGGCAGCTAAACTGGAATGAAGGTGCCATGTTAAGAAAAGCTGAGTGGGGTTTTAGAGTAGTACCTTAAACAGCAGAGTTGTCACAGAAGGAGCATACATTTGCTGTGTTAGAGAGCTGTGTGTATTTGTGTCTGTGTGAGAGAGAGACAGTGTGTGTGTGTGTGTGTGTGTGTGTGTGTAGTGTGGAGGAAGTATTACAGTGGCGTGAGGTAGAAGTGTGGCAACATCCAGGAGACTGTTTCTTATGACCAGGTTGGATGTAAGAGAATTGACTTAGATGAATATTAAGAATTTTTGAAATCAGAAGCAAAGCTAAGGTTCCTTCTTTACCTGTGTGTATGTTTTTGGAGGAGTGGGGAGTTGTGTAGGACAGCCAGGAATGGTCCACTGGGAAGGAAAATGTTTTTTTGAAGATGCTTAATCTTTGGGTTTCTTTTCTTTCCACAGGAACTTCAAGGAATATCCAGCAGTTTCTGGCTATGTGTGACAGGGGTGAAACTGCCCAAGGGATCAAGTACACCGGAAACACTTTGAACTACCAGAGTCTCCCTCATCGTTCCAGAACAGATGCCTCCTGGGGACCCTGGTCAGAGACCAACCAGCATATTGGGGCCAGATACCTGACTACTCCAGGGTGCAAGCCTCAGCTAACCCACACTGCCACACTACCAGAAAGACGCCAGGGCATTCAGGTTCCTCATGCTCAGTCATGGGGGGATATTTTCCATTCACACTCCCACCGTCCCATTGTTCACTGTGTGTCCCCACCATCTAGCAGTCTTCACATTAACCCTAGGTCAGCTTGGAATTCAAGTCCTGTTCCAGGGTCCCGAGCCCCTGGCCCTCGAAGAATAGATATGCCCCCAGATGATGACTGGAGGCAAAGCAGTTATGCCTCCCAGCCTGGACACAGGAGGACAAGGGCAGAGGGTTTTCTGTTTGTTCTAGCAGATGCCCCTGAAAGAGAACAGGTTAGAGCCAGAGTCCTGCAGCACAGCAGGTGGTAATGATCGCCTTACTTGGAGCCACACTTTTCTCTAAAACTGTAGTATGGCAGAGGTGGTACCCTGCAGCCCTGCCATGGTTGTGCCGTTCTCATCCAGGAAACTCTGAAGAGACCTGGCTTTTTTGGAGGGGGTAGTTAAAATTTCAACTTTCATTCCCCTAGCAAAAGGAAGCAGCTGCTATTCAGGGCTTTATTTGAGCCACTTTAAAGATGAATCCATGAAACTATTCTGGACACTAGCCATTCCTTAGGATCTTATGGTCACACTTTTATTCCTGAGTATTTTATCCCCTACCTCCACTTGAGCCCACATTGTCTGTTCCCTACTATATTCCCAACTTCTCTGTTTTATCCACCTATCATAATTTGACCCTCTGTCTTGGCCCTCTCCCATCCTTGGAGAGACATGTAGCCTTGTGGTCATGATGCAGACCACATCATTTCAGGGCAGCCCAGCTGCCCAGTTATGGTCTATACCAGCCTTCCCTGTGCTCCCAGACCTTAGGCCTAGAATGCAGAGCTGCCAATATAACATTCACCCTTCTGAATGGATGGAGTCAGGCACACTAACACACTGTCCTGTCCTCAGCAACAGAGCCATTACTTCTTGCTCAGTCACCATTGTAAACCTTCAGAGTCAGCTGAACTATTTTAGGTCCAAACATACTGTTTTTGTAAAGTATTTTTCATTAATAAATCTATAAGATAGTTCTATTTAATCCCTTGTCATTCTTCCCTTTTTATGCTCTTTTTTTAATGGGGTGGAAAGGCCTAGAGATTTTAAATATATGTATATATAAACACACACACACACACACACACACATATATATATATATATATATATA
>NW_006207862.1:668779-672862 GCF_000334495.1 Tupaia belangeri chinensis
TGGTGGTTAAGGTGCTGGACACTCCCACGTGGCTGACCACGGTTCAAGTCCTAGACCTGGCGGCTTGCTTTCTAACTTTCTCTCTCTCTCTCTGGTCAAATTAAAAAATAAATGAATGAATAAATAAAATAAAATTAAATAAATCTTAAAAAAATATTTAAAAAAAAAGTGAGCTGCTAGGGCAGGGACTCGAACCATGGTCAGCTATGTGGGGAGGGTGCCATCCCTGCTCCTCCATTCTCCTCTAGGGATTTTGGGCATGTATGCACATGTGTCCTGCATCCTGCATGAGTTTTAAGCTGCCAGATCTGGGACTTGAACCTTGGTTGACCACATGGGAATCCAGCGATGTAATCATTATGCCATCTGCTGGTCCCAGGATTTGAACTGTTCCTAAAACCTCAGTACTGGGGCTGGCAGGTGACATGGTGGTTGAGGGTGCTGGGCTCCCACATGGCTGACTGTGGTTTGAGTCTTGGACCAGGCAGCTTGATTTCTCACTTTCCCTTTCTCTCCTCTCTCTGTCCATCTCTTGTCAAATTAAAATAAATAAGTGGATAAAGTTAAGTAAGATAATTCTTTAAAAAAAACAAAACACCTTGTTACTGATCCATGTACTCTTGGTGCCTTCCCTCCACCTTTCGTGTTTGTTACATGCCTCCTATTCCTTCCTGCCTCTCTTCCCATGGTTGGTCCTTCCCTTCCCCTGTAACTTAAAGCACTTTCATGTCAGAAAGATCCATTTTCACCCCTGCCTTACTCCTAAGAGTCCCTTCACTCTAAAAAGATTATTTATGGACTTCCTTTGCAAAGTATACATATTGTACTTCCCTGCTCTTTTATCCCAGGCCTCAGGATCATTGAAATTGACACAAGGTAGAGTTAGAAAGGTATTCTTTGAGACTTTTGGACTACTGCTTGTCTAACTATCACCATGCATCATGAACAGATTCTTAGCACTGGTATTATTTTTTTCATTTATTTTTATTTTGAGAGGTTTTTGCTATAGGGTGTGTGCACTCGCCAGACAGACAGAGAGAGACAGAGAGACAGAAAGCGAGAAATCACCCCCCAGGGGGAATGGTCACGCTGCAATCCCTTCTCCTCCATTCTCCTCTCAGGATCTTGGGCATGCACGCACACGCGCCCGGTGTGAGTTTTAAGCCACCGGGTCTGGGACGCGAACCACGGTCGACTACATGGGAGTCCAGCAACATAGCCATTACACTAACTGCTGGTTCCCAGCACTGGTATTATTGAGCTGGAGGAGGGACAGGAATTTCTCACTGAATCCCACTTGGATCCTATACCACTAAGATGTGTAGATCTTAGTGGATATGCTAGTCCCTGTCCACAGTTCAACACATCTGGTGCCATACACACTCTTCTAATTATTGATTGAACATTCAGTCAGTTTTTGTTCTTCAGCTCTTTCCCCCATGAATGTCAGTCACTTTTGCTTTATACAATTCCTATAAGTCACCTGGGCCCAGTTTTTCATGCACAGAAATATGGAACTAATTTCCAATTCCCCATTTACTTCTCCGCCTTACGAATCTATTTTCTGAATGAATGAATGAAGAGGAAAATTGTGTCTTTTCAAGTGAATTCTGCAGATTCTCTGAACATCTCTTGGTGTTGTGCCCTTTTTAACCCCCTTAGTAGTTTTGATTTTTAACCCTTGGAGCCTAGACTGTGCTAGCTACAATCTTACTCTGTGCCTTCAGAGTTCTGACAATTCCACACTTTGAACACAAGATTATCTTTAAAATCCATTTTGAATGGTCACTTCTCTGTTGTAAAACCTCCCTGACTCTTCTGTCCCTTGCCTACCCTTTAGTATTCAGGTCTGGTAGCTAAATTGTTATACACTTACTTCTCTATTAGTAGGAGATTTTGAGGTTTAATCACTTCCCATTTTATTGGGAGCTCTGTGAGAGCTGAGGCTGTTTCCTCCCACTCTAATTTATCGCAGCTATTAGCTACACACTGCCCCCTCTCTTCAGTGACTTTGGTTTCTTCATGCAAAGAATTTAAACCTGATCCCTTGGCTTCGTCCAGTTTCTCTTTTAGCCTAAGTAATTTTGCCAAGGTCCCTAGAGCCTGCCCCGCCTCCGCCTCCGCACGCGCGGTGCATGCCGGTCTTAGCCCCTCAGTATGGTTTGAGTCTTGGACCAGGCAGCTTGATTTCTCACTTTCCCTTTCTCTCCTCTCTCTGTCCATCTCTTGTCAAATTAAAATAAATAAGTGGATAAAGTTAAGTAAGATAATTCTTTAAAAAAAACAAAACACCTTGTTACTGATCCATGTACTCTTGGTGCCTTCCCTCCACCTTTCGTGTTTGTTACATGCCTCCTATTCCTTCCTGCCTCTCTTCCCATGGTTGGTCCTTCCCTTCCCCTGTAACTTAAAGCACTTTCATGTCAGAAAGATCCATTTTCACCCCTGCCTTACTCCTAAGAGTCCCTTCACTCTAAAAAGATTATTTATGGACTTCCTTTGCAAAGTATACATATTGTACTTCCCTGCTCTTTTATCCCAGGCCTCAGGATCATTGAAATTGACACAAGGTAGAGTTAGAAAGGTATTCTTTGAGACTTTTGGACTACTGCTTGTCTAACTATCACCATGCATCATGAACAGATTCTTAGCACTGGTATTATTTTTTTCATTTATTTTTATTTTGAGAGGTTTTTGCTATAGGGTGTGTGCACTCGCCAGACAGACAGAGAGAGACAGAGAGACAGAAAGCGAGAAATCACCCCCCAGGGGGAATGGTCACGCTGCAATCCCTTCTCCTCCATTCTCCTCTCAGGATCTTGGGCATGCACGCACACGCGCCCGGTGTGAGTTTTAAGCCACCGGGTCTGGGACGCGAACCACGGTCGACTACATGGGAGTCCAGCAACATAGCCATTACACTAACTGCTGGTTCCCAGCACTGGTATTATTGAGCTGGAGGAGGGACAGGAATTTCTCACTGAATCCCACTTGGATCCTATACCACTAAGATGTGTAGATCTTAGTGGATATGCTAGTCCCTGTCCACAGTTCAACACATCTGGTGCCATACACACTCTTCTAATTATTGATTGAACATTCAGTCAGTTTTTGTTCTTCAGCTCTTTCCCCCATGAATGTCAGTCACTTTTGCTTTATACAATTCCTATAAGTCACCTGGGCCCAGTTTTTCATGCACAGAAATATGGAACTAATTTCCAATTCCCCATTTACTTCTCCGCCTTACGAATCTATTTTCTGAATGAATGAATGAAGAGGAAAATTGTGTCTTTTCAAGTGAATTCTGCAGATTCTCTGAACATCTCTTGGTGTTGTGCCCTTTTTAACCCCCTTAGTAGTTTTGATTTTTAACCCTTGGAGCCTAGACTGTGCTAGCTACAATCTTACTCTGTGCCTTCAGAGTTCTGACAATTCCACACTTTGAACACAAGATTATCTTTAAAATCCATTTTGAATGGTCACTTCTCTGTTGTAAAACCTCCCTGACTCTTCTGTCCCTTGCCTACCCTTTAGTATTCAGGTCTGGTAGCTAAATTGTTATACACTTACTTCTCTATTAGTAGGAGATTTTGAGGTTTAATCACTTCCCATTTTATTGGGAGCTCTGTGAGAGCTGAGGCTGTTTCCTCCCACTCTAATTTATCGCAGCTATTAGCTACACACTGCCCCCTCTCTTCAGTGACTTTGGTTTCTTCATGCAAAGAATTTAAACCTGATCCCTTGGCTTCGTCCAGTTTCTCTTTTAGCCTAAGTAATTTTGCCAAGGTCCCTAGAGCCTGCCCCGCCTCCGCCTCCGCACGCGCGGTGCATGCCGGTCTTAGCCCCTCAGACCGCGTCGTCAAAGGTGAGAGGTGGACGAAGCCCTGGGGGCCTGGCCTGAAGAGCTGTGTGTGAGGGCGGGCGGGAGACCGTCCCCTCGGGAGCGGGCCCGGAAGGGCGGGCGAGTGACTGGCTGCCCCCCCTGGGGGGGGGACTGGCTGCCTCCCTTGGGGAGTGGCCCCTGGGCGGGCCCCGGCTGGGCTAAATCGGTGACAGCGGCTCCATGGCTTCCCTCTTTGCTTG
>NW_006207862.1:672897-702312 GCF_000334495.1 Tupaia belangeri chinensis
CCTGAGGCCGGGGCGGGGGTTTTGCTCCCGGGCTTTCCTTGCTGAAGAGGTGAGGCCAGTAGCTGCCGTGAGCCCCTTTCGTGTTCAGTTCGGCCTGTCAAAGCGGTGCGGGAGCCGATTAGCTTCCTGCCCCGCGACAGCTGCTCTCCTTGCTTGCCCGGGCTGACCGAGGGGCTCGTAGACCTTCAGAAGCCACGCGGGGCCGGGCAATGAGCAGTCAGAAATCGCCTCGGCTTTGGCCCATACTTGCTCCCCGGTGGCAGCCGTCCGCCCTATATGCGCCTAGCAAATGCCGGCCGCAGGGGTTCGCGAGGGGCCTTCAGGTGCCATCCCGCGCGGAAATTGGAGGATCTGTATGGGATTGAACAAGGGTGAAGGTCGACGTAGGATAGGGGAACCCAGGCTTTAAGTGCAGAATAGGAGAAAAGACAGCATAAAAGGGGGGGGAAATTCCGTAGATACTAGAAAGCACAGCATTTATTTAGAAAACTGTCAATACCATTTGGTCAAAGGGGTTATTCCTCCCTTACAAACACTCCCGCTACAAGGAAAAGTATAAAATGTTTCAGTCAGGGCAGAATTTATATGGATGTTTACCTACAGCAGGTTAGCAGATTAATTTAAAATGAAGAAACTGAGAGCTACTTTAGAGTTGCTTAAGAATCCAAGATCCGAGAGAGCACATCAACTTTAGACACTGCTGTGAAGGTGAAAACCAATTAGAAATATTTGTCTTTATCATAGAGCTTGGTCAGTAAATTGAAATAGTTGTAGGATAAAGTTTTCCTTATTCGTATTATGTTTAATTTTTAAATATAAATACTCATTTATTTTTTTTTTTCATTAGCTTCTCAAATATACTGGCAGTATTTAAACACTTAGCCCAGATTTTGAACTCTGACCCCATATGTTTACATTAAAACTTTTTAAATACAAGAAAGGCTTTTTTCCTTTTCTTTTTTTTCCTTTCAATTAAAAATTTCAATCTGAGCCTCATTTGATTCTTAAAAGAATAACACTGATTTGTGCCCAGGCTTAAATAGATTATTTTAAAAGTTAATAGTATGTCCATTTGGGCCAGGTGTTGGCATGAGCTGAATAAAGACTATAGAATCCTTGTTCTGAGAAATGTTTTTAAAAAGAGGAGAGAAAAATAGTTAAGGCATTCATCCTATCAAGAGACTCTGAAGTTTTATGGAGGTGACAGGGAGGTTGGCTGCCTCTTTATTTTCTGACTATATTTCTGTGTTCATTTCCCTGGGTTCTCTTCACCTAACTTAAATGAGATAACCAGTCACATTCTTGAACAATGAATTTATGCTATTCTTATGCTTGTGAATCTTCTTGTTCCTTTCCATATATATGGTAATGTTTTTCCTGTACTGCCTTAATGCGGTAAAAATAAGATTCCAAGCATAAGGCAGATTCTTCAGGAGTGAGTTGTGAGTCTGGGACACAGTCATTTGCAGTTTATTGGTAAGGAATAAAAGCCATTTGATTTAGGTAAATAGGAAAGGCATTTGCAAGTATAGAAAACTAAATAAAACTCATGGATACCATATGTACTTTGTTGTATCATCTTTATGGAGACAACTTTCATTTTAGGGAACTTGTTATCCAGTTGTAAAGCCTGATATGGATCACATGTTTAGAAGTGGTGTGTAACAGACTATTTGCACTGCTCATGGACTCACCTCTCTAGCTTTCTTAGCAATTATTGTGCTTCATCTATTATACAGATCCAGAAATTTACTTCTTCATCTATTTTCATGTGTTCTACATTCAGTAATTGTACCACATTGTTACATTTGGTGATTAAGAACTAGGTTGCTGAAGACCACTGTGCTAGTTCAGCTTAAATGTAATTTGTTAAAAATCTAGATTTAGGGACCAGCAGGTGGTGTGGTTAAGGCACTGGACTCCCACCTGGCTAATGGGGTTCAATCCCAGACTGGACAGCTTGCTTTCTCACCTTCACTTTCTGTCTCTCTCTAGTCAAATTAAAACTTAATAACAATCAATACAATTAAGGAAAAAATTCCAGGTTTTAGTTCAGAATGTGTTGCTATTTTTCATCTGTACCATTTCATGATAATAATATAGAGACCATAATTATCATTGAATACAAGTAGTCTTTTACTCCCCAGAATTTTTTTTTGAACCAGTTTTTGCTATAGGGCACATGTGCTCACCAGAAAGACAGAAAGTGGGAAATCACCCCCCAGGGGGAATGGCTATGCTGCAATCCCTTTTCCTCCCTTCTCCTCTCAGGATCTTGGGCATGCACGCAAATGCACCCAGCATGACTTTAAGCCACCAAGTCCGGGACTCAAACTGCAGTTGACTACATGGGAGTCCAGGGATATAGTCGTTAACGCCAACTGCTGGTCCCTGCTCCCTAGAATTTTACCTTATTGTAGATTTTATGTTCTATAATTCTAGTCTGAAGGCTTACATTTAGTGCACTTTTTAAGGGGGATATAGATCTTTCTGTATTTAGTATCAGATGCCTGAAATTCACTTCTTGTATGTAGGTGATTCCTGTATAAATGTGATGAGCTCAACACTAAAATTATTAGTGGTAATTCCATGCCACTAATCATGAATGATTAGATTTCCTGGATAAAACAAATTCACTTCTGAGCCTACCCTAGCTGCTGGCTCAGGTCAGTCTTCCTCTATTTGAAAGATGACATAGGCCAAATGATTTAGGTGAGATAGTATATTCTCTAGTATATAATATCACAATATTCTGTTAAGCCTTTTTTTTTTTTTTTTTTTGCTTTTTTAGATACATAAATTATATTATCTAGCTAAAGATAAATTAGCTTTGTTTGGAAATTAGTTAACTAGGAAAAACAGCTAAGTGTATCTACATGTCTGTCATACAACATCAACATTGGTGTGGATCATTAAAGCAGAAAAACCTGAATATGTGTATTGCTTTTCTTTCTTTTGCCAAAATTTACTTACTTGAATTGTCTAATATCTCTTTTTTGCCTCAGATACCTAAAACATAACTTTTACTCACTGGCATGGTGTTACTCACTGGCATGGTGGTTAAGATGGATGGACCCCACATGGTGGCCTGTACATAATTGAGTCTAGACTTGGCAGCTTAGAAAGCATGTCAGATGCTTGTTCACGCTTGTCCAAAATCCTGAGAAGAGAGTGGAGGAGAAGGAATTGTGGGTATTCCTATCCCCCACCCTCTGCATGCTTTCTCACTTTCCCTGCTCTCTCTCTCTCTCTGATCAAAATTAAAATTTCTCACTTTCTGTCTCTCTCTCCTCTAGCAAGCACACATGCCTTGTACTGATTTTTTTTTAAAGAACTACTTATTTTAATTTTATTTATTCATTCACTTATTTTAATTTTGACCAGAGAGAGAGAGAGGAGGGAAAGTGAGAAAGCATGCCATCAGGTCCGGGACTCGAACTGTGGTTGGCCATGTGGGAGTGTCAGCTCTTTAACCATCATGCCACCTGGTGACCCCAGCCATACACCAATTATTTTTTAAGATTTATTTATTTATTTCCATTTATTATTATTAGTTTTCAGTTTGATCAGAGAGAGAGAGAGGGAAAGTGAAAAAGGAAGCTGCTAGGTCCAGAACCTGAACTGTAGTTGACCATGTGGGAATCCAGTACCCTTAACCACCATGCCACCTACCTGCCAGCCCCCTATGTCAATTTTTTTTTTTTGGGGGGGGGAGAGGTTTTTGCTATAGGGCGTGTGCGCTCGCTAGACAGACAGAGACAGAGAGACAGAAAGCGAGAAATCACCTCCCAGGGGGGATGGTCACGCCGCAATCTCTTCTCCTCCATTCTCCTCTCAAGATCTTGGGCATGTCTGCACATGCACTCTGCATGAGTTTTAAGCCACCGGGTCCAGTACGCGAACCGTGGTTGACTACGTGGGAGTCCAGCAACATAGCCATTATGCTAACTGCTGGTCCCCCTATGCCAAATTTTTAAAACATTTTTTGCTGTATAGATGAACATATCAGTCTTTTTTTTTTTTTTTTTTTTTTTTTTGTAGATTTTTTTTTATAGTGTTGGTTTTATCTCTGGGCTCACTGGAGAGACCGAAAGACAGAAAGTGAGAAATCACTCCCCAGGAGGGATGGCCATGCCGCAGTCCCTTCAACATTCTCCTCTTGGGAATTTGGGCACGTATACACATGTGCCAACCTCAATTTCAAGCTGCTGGGTTCAGAACTCCAATCACATCGACCATGTGTCTTAGCCGTTATTCCACCCATTTAGAGAGATTTTTGCTATAGGGTATGTGTGCTCACCAGAGTGACAGAGACAGGAAGTGAGAAATCACTCCCCCGAGGGGGATGGCCATGCCACAATCCCTTCTCCTCTTAGGATTTTGGGCACACATGCCCATGCACCTGGCATGAGTTTTAAGCTGTGAGGTCCAGGACTCCAACCATAGTTGACTATATGGAAGTCCAGCAACATAACTGTTATATCATTGGCTGGTCCAATTTAATTTTTGTTTAAAATTCTATTTTTGGGAACTGGCAGATGGTGTGTGGTAGTTGGGGCTCTAAACTCCTACATAGCCAACCACAGTTCGAGTCCCAAGCCTGATGGCTTGCTTTCTTACTTTCCTTTTCTCTCTCTGGTCAAATTAATTAACCATACTAATAATGATAATAATAAAATTAAGTAAATAAACTATTTTGTGGATTTATCTGTGTAAAAAGATAACTCCCCAAAATTATTTTCTCCTGGAATCAGCAGATGGCATAGCGATTATGGTGCTGGGTTCCCACGTGGTTGACTGCAGTTTGAATCCCAGGCCTGGTGGCTTGAAAATCATGTAGAGCACTTATGCATGCGTGCCCAAGATCCTGGGAGGAGAATGGAGGAGAAGGGATTGCAGCTTGGTCACCCCCTCCCCCTCCGGGGGTGGTGGGGGGAGTTTCTCACTTTCCCTTTCACTGTGTCTCTGTCTAGCCGCACACCACCCTAAGGCAAAAAAACTCTTTAATTTTTTTTTTAAAAAAAGAAAAAGATTTTTCTTTCTATCCCCATTAAACTGTTAACCATACTAAAGTAAAATTTCAGTACTCTGTGTCCTAGAGAAAGCAAAGGAACAGAGAATATGCATGAATGTGTTTGTGCGTGTGTATGTAAGACAGAAGGGGAGAGAACACTGTGATAACAAGTTATCTTAGAAGGAAAATGCCAAATAGGAAATACAGCTGCTCAGTAGTGAGGCAAAAGCTCCAGGTCCCAGAGCAATCGAATGAGTTTGCAAGAGTCATAAGGAAAAGATTGGGCTGGCCATGTAGTACAATAGTTAGGCTTTGTGCGTAGAAAGCCAGATCCCACATACTGACCACAGTTCAAGTTCCAGCTCTAATAACCTGAAAAACACAACCGGTGATCTTTGTGGGTGCCCCAAATCCTGACAGATTGGAGAAATGGAGGAAATAGAATTGCAGCATGACCATGTCTCATTGAGGCATGCTTTCTCTCTCTCTCCTTTCTCTCCTCTCTCTGTCTCTGGTGAGCTCATATGCCCTCTAAGAATTTTTAAAAAATTTTCTTAAAAGGAAAAATAAAATTGGGGCTGGCATGGTGGTTAAAGGTGCTGGACTCCCACATGACGGACCACGGTTCAAGTCTCGGACCTGGTGGCTTGCTTTCTCATTTCCTCTCTGTCTCTCTCTGATCAAACTGGAAAATAATGATACTAATAATGAATAAAGTAAAATAAAATAATTCTTTAAAAAAAAGGAAAAATAAAATCTTAACTTATTAGATAAAGTGTGTTTTAGTGCCAATCATATGACTTTATTTCACCATAAAAATGTCTGTTGCCAGATATGATATGTAAGGTTATTTTGGATCCTCGGAGTAATCAAATAGCAAATATTTATTAAATGCCTGTTTTATATATCAAAAATGTGGGAAGAATGCCAAAGTAACAAGATAAAATACAGGGCTTACTAGTGGTGTGGTGTTTAAGGTGGCTGGATCCTACACGGCCAGCTGTGTTGTTTTGAGTCCCAGCCATGTGTCCATGTGTGCCCAAAAGAAGGGAGAAATGGAGAAGGAATTGCAGCATGACATTCCCCATGTAGGTATAAAGACAGATTGTACTGGGCCAGCCCAGTCGTTAAGAGAGCCAAATCCCACGTGGCTAACCATAGTTTAGATCCCAGACCTAACTTGATAAAAATTCTCTTTGTGTATGTGTGTGTGCAAGCACATGCCCCAAATCCTGACAGGATGAAGCAGTGGAGAAGGGATTGCGGTGTGATCATGCCCTATGGAGGAGTCCTCTTTCTTTCTGAAAATGCATACACCCTCTAGCAATTAAAAAGAAGGAGAAACCAAGGCACATATGGTACTGGGACAGTATTTTGAAGGCTTCAGTTTCAACCATGATGTACTCCTAACTAGTCAGAAAACCTTGGGAAGCCATTTAATGTCTCTCAACCTGTTACCTCGTATGTAAAAAGGAGATAAAAATCTGCCTGATGAAACTCATGGTATCTGTAAGAATCATAGGACTATGTATATGAAAATACTTTGTAAATGAAGCTCTACAAATATATTATCATTGCTACATAAATTAGTACTAAGATAGACAAGTATTTTAGAAACTATAATACATCATTAATTCAGTAAACATTTATGAATACCTATTTTCTTTTTTTTGGAGAGGTTTTGGCTATAGGGTGCGTGCACTTGCCAGACAGACAGAAAGTGAGAGATCATGCCCCAGGGAGGATGACCACGCCGCAATCCCTTCTCCATTCTCCTCTCGGGATCTTGGGCACGCACACACACGCACCCGACGTGAGTTTAAGCCACCTGGTCTGATACTTGAACCGCAGTCGACTACATGGGAGTCCAGTGAAATAGCCATTATGCTAACTGCTGGTCCCATGAATACCTATTTTCTAATCACTGGGAATATACAGATAAAAGACATAGCCCTCTCCCTTTAAGACACTCAAGCTGGTAGAAGAGACTGATATTTACAGTGTAGTTGGTAAGTGCTATGATACAGGTATACATTGTGTGCTGTGCTATGGGAACTATGAAGTAGAGTACACAGTTAACCTACAGGGGAAAGATCAGGAAGTTTTTACGAATTGGAACACTGAAATGAGATTTGAAGAAAAGAAGTTGAATCAGCAGGTGCCATTGTGGTTAAGATGTTGGACTATCACATGGTCGACTGTGGTTTGAGTCCCTGGCCTGATGGCTTGCTTTCTCTCTCTCTCTCTCTCTGGCAAATGCATGCATCCTATAGCAAAATTTAAAGATGATGATAATAGTAACTAAAATTAAGTAAATAATTCTAAAGAAGAAAAACCAAATTGGTCCCAAAAATGGTAAGTTAAGCAAAAGGTGGGAATAGTATACCTGAAAACAAAAGGGTATGCAAAGTACAGTTATTTTTAAAAAGTGATGTAGTTTATGAAATGGAAGTAAGATAGTGTCTGAAGGGAAGAATATGTCTGGAATATGTAGTAATGGCAAAAGATGAGGGTGGAAATGTAGACAGGGGTCAGATCATGAGGAATCTCCCGTACAATGTTAAGGTAAAGAATTTGAATTTTATATAGTAAAACCATCTTGAAATAGGATGTTGAAATTTGCATTTTAGAAAGTATATTGTGGAACATGGGCAAAATACAGAAAAATGGTAGTAATTCTAGTAGGAGGGTACAGGGAGTCCTTATTTAGTATTTCTGAGGCCTAAAAGGACAAAAACCGGTCAGAGAATTATTTGGTACCTATTGGCCAAGTATGGCAAGGACGAAAGAGATGGTTAAGATAATTTCCAGATTAACTGGATAACTGTGTTGGTAATGATTTAGAGAGAAAGACAATGCTTTCAATTTTGTACATACTTAGTTTGAGAGGGTTTTTTAATTTAATTTCTTTCCCATGTGAGCAATAAAGCAGGGCAGACACTCCCAACAGTGTCCTCACACTGTAATCCACCACTAGTAGCAGCCAGCTTCAGATCATGGGTACACATTCATCTAGCATGTTGCAGGAAATTTCCACATGTAAAACCAGCACCTTTCCGGGACCAGCAGTTAGCGTAGTGGCTGTGTCGGTGTACTCCCACGCAGTCAACCGTGGTTCGAGTCCCAGACCCAGTGGCTTGAACTCACGCCCGGCACGTGTGCGTGCGTGCCCAAGATCCCGAGAGGAGAATGGAGGAGGAGGGATTGTGGCGTGGCCATCCCCCTTGAGGAGTGATTTCTTGTCTTCTGTCTCTCTGTCTGTCTCTGTCTGTCTGGCGAGCGCACGCGCCCTGTAGCAAAAACCTCTCCAAAATAAAAAAAAAAAAACAAAAACCAACCAGCACCTTTCCATATGGTTTGGCCTCACAAAGCACTGTTACTGCTGTGCCACCATCCAGCCCCCAGTTTAAGATATTTATGGAGCATCCAAGTGGAGATATATAGAGTTTATGAGTAGGATCTGGACTGAAGCAATCTATTTGGGTGTCCTCAAAATATAGATGCAATTTGAAACTATGGTGATGAGTAAGTTTGTTTATTCAGAATGTTATGAAAGGAGGGATCCATGACAGAGCCCAAGGATATGCTGACGTTTCAAGATCAAGAAAAGGACTAGAAATCCATGAAGTAAGCCAGTCAGGTGTGACCAGAAAAGTAAGAGAAAAACAGGTAAGTGATTTTAAGACCTTAAGAAAGGGCTGGGAACCAGCAGTTAGCATAATGGCCATGTCGCTGGACTCCCACATAGTCGACCGCGGTTCGCGTCCCGGACCCGGTGGCTTAAAACTCACGCTGGGCGCGTGTGTGTGCGTGCCCAAGATCCCGAGAGGAGAATGGAGGAGAAGGGATTGCGGCGTGACCATCCCCCCTGGGGGGGTGATTTCTCGCTTTCTGTCTCTATGTCTCTCTCTGTCTGGCGAGCGCACGCGCCCTATAGCGAAAACCTCTCCAAAAAAAAAAAAAAGAAAAAAGAAAAGAAAAGAAAGGGAAGAAAATTATGAGTTTAAAAAAATAAAAAGAGTAGTGGGGCTAGCAGGTGGTGTAGTGGTTAATGTGCTAGACTCTCACATAGTTGATCACCACCACCCAGGTCTGGGACTTGCACCTCATGCTGGGTATGTGTGTGCGTGTGCCCAAAACCCCAAGAAGAGAATGTAGGAGAAGGTACTGAGGCATGGCCATTCGCCCTAGGGGGGCTTTCTGTCTGTCTCTGTTTCTCTGGTGAACTCAAGAGTAGAAACTAGAGAAAATTGAGGTTTAGCTATCAAGGATCAGCTAAATTGGAGATCATGAATTTGTAGTACTGGACCATTTTGATGATTTTATACTTAGCACCCAAGTTTAGAAGTGAATTTATTTTGCTTGGTTCATAATGTAGAAAGACAAAAGGACAAAACAATTCAGGATGTTATTTTAAAAGTAGGTGGATGATGGAATAATTTCAGAATTCTAAGAAATAAAGGTAGCCAAAAAGGAATTGATGAGGGGTTGTCCGGGTTCTTTTTAGGTGATGGGAAGTGGGTATGGGTACTTGCCAAAGAGAGAGAGAGAAAGGGGTGGGGGCCCAGCAGGTGGCATGGTGGTTAAGGGTGCTGGACTCCCATATGGCTGACCGCAGTTTGAGTCCCAGACCTGGTGGCTTGCTTTCTCACTTTCCCTCTCTCTCTTGCTCTCTCACTCTGTCCCTCTCTGGTCAAATTAAAATAAATAAATAAAGTTAATAAAATAATACTTTCAAAAAAGAGAGAGAGAGAGGGACCTGCAGTTGGTGTAATGGCTATGTCGCTGGACTCCCATGTAATCAACCGCTGTTTGAGGCCCAGACTCGGTGACTTAAACTCGCACCAGGCATGTGTGTGTGCATGCCCAAGATCCCGAGAAGAGAATGGAGGAGAAAGGATTGCGGAGTGGCCATCCCCCTGGGGCGATTTCTCGCTTTCTATCTCTGTCTTTCTCTGTCTTTTTGGTGAGCGCACGTGCCCTATAGCAAAAGTCTCTCCAAAAAAAAAAAAAAAAAAAAAAGAGGACAAATAGATACATTTTATAGATATGTTTAGGTTTTTTTTAATGTTTCCTTGAAAGATAGACACCTTTAACAGTGTCTCCCTAGACCGCCATCCCTCCACCCCTAAGCTCCATCCAGCCAGCACTGCCATGATCTTCTGCATGGCTCCAGTACTGCACCTATACCATTGTGGCTAGAAGAGAGAGACAAAGGGAGAAAGCACCCCCCACAATGGGGCTTGGTCATGCCACAATCACTTCTCCATTTTTCCTCTATTGGGATTTTGGGCACATGTGCACAAGTGCCTGGCATTTTTTTTTCTTTTGGAGAGGTTTTTGCTATAGGGTGCATGCACTCGCCAGAAAGACAGAGACAGAAAGCAAGAAATCACCTCCCAGGGGGGATGGCCACACCACAATCCCTTCTCCTCCATTCTCCTCTCAGAATCTTGGACACGCATGCACACAGAGCCGGCATGAGTTTAAGCCACTGGGTCCAGGCCTCAAACCGTGGTCTACATGGGAGTCCAGCAACATAGCCATTACACCATCTGCTGGATCTGGCATTTTTTTTTTAAAGAATTTATTCATTATTATTATTACTGTTATTATCTTATTTGACCAGAGAGAGAGAGAGGGAGAGCAAGCTGCCAGGTCTGGGACTCAAACCGCCATCAGCCATGTGGGAGTTCAGCGCCTTAACCACCATGCCACCTGCAGCCCTCCTGGCATGTTTTTCAAATCACTGGGACAGAATTAAAACCCAGAACCATGTGGTTGGGCATGTGAGATCCGGCTCCGTTAATCACTAGGCCATAGGACTGGCCCTGTCCAGTTTCTTGAGACAGTGAGAGAAGAGATAGAGAAAAGGGAGCGAAAATCGAATACTAGGGAGTTTTGATTATAGAGTGAGAGGTTGCAGTTCAGTGTTGGTGGAGCAGTAATTATGACCAGAGCTGAGGAATTGAAGTGGTGTGGTGCTCACGCCTCTCAGTTCTTAAGTTTTAGTTAGGTCATCCACATAGATATTGATGGTAGAATTTAGAATAGAGAAGGCGTGAGAGCCAGGAATCTGTTTATGGTGAATGTGAGATGACTAGAAGTTTGGGAGATGACAAGGACTGGGGTCAACTACCTAAAAGGCATGAATCTGAAGAAAGACTCATTTATTTTTCCTCAGTGGAGTAAAGATGTTGGAAAGAGTAATAGGGAGCTAAAAGACAACTGAAGATTTCTTTGCTGGGAGTAGCAGCATTACTTTAAAAAAAGCATTTAGGGGGTCAGCAGGTGGTGTGGTAGTTAAGATGCTGGACTCCCACATGGCTGGCTGAGGTTCCAGTCTTAGACCTTGCAGCTTACTTTCTCACTTTACCTCACTTGCTCTCTGGTGAGTATACATGCACTATGGCAAATTTTAAAAGTAATAATGATAATAAATAAATAACTCTTTTAAAAAAAGCATTTGAGTAGTGTTTTTTTGTCCAGTTGAATCAAGGTTTAATTAAGCTAGGGATGAAGATCTATTCTGTGAAGAGCTAAGTGTCTGTGTAGGGGAGAAAGAGGTAGTTTTGTTTTGTAAATCTTCTAGTAGAATTTCTAGAGGCCTCAATAAAGAATATTGAGGCTGGTCCGATGGTAGTGCGTTATCAGAACTTATAAGCATTAGTGTCATTAAGGTTGGTATACCACCCCCCACTGCTAAATATGACTGGCTTAAAAAAAAAAAAAGAATATTGTGAGGGAACAGAACAACCAGAGGGAAATGGTGTGAGGGAAAGAATTGCAAAGGAAAAGTTAGAAGTATAGGGACTGTATTTTAGACAGAAGGCAAGGATGGGGAAGCATGGTGGGATTAATTGATTTCAGGCATTGGAATATTTTGGAGTAAAGTTGTTCAGTTGTCACTTGCTGAGAGGGAGTCAAGTCTATTCTAGGGGACCCCTCAAATCTGAGAGGTCTTGCCCATAATGTATACTGATTCCAAAGAACATTCCTGGAGGTACAGCAGGGGAAGACATGAGTTTACTTACATAGAAAAGGATGCTCTGCTGATGATAGGGCAGAGAATAGTTCTTGCCATCATTGAGCAAAAGAAAGCTCAGATTTTATTCTTTTTTTGGGGGGGGGAGAAGTTTTTCCGCTATAGGGCACGTGCGCTCGCCAGACAGACAGAGACATAGAGACAGAAAGCGAGAAATCACCCCCCAGGGGGGATGGTCACACCACAATCCCTTCTCCTCCATTCTCCTCTCGGGATTCTGGGCACACACGCACACGTGCCCAGCATGAGTTTCAAGCCACTGGGCCTGGGACGCGAACCGCAGTCGCCCACGTGGGAGTCCAGCGACATAGCCATTACGCTAACTGCTGGTTCCCTCAGATTTTATTCTTTAAGGGCAAAGCACTTGGGGACCAGCAGGTGGCATGGTGGTCACTTAAGGCGCTGGACACTCCCACATAGCCAACCGTGGTTCGAGTCTCGGACCTGGTGGCTTGCTTTCTTGCTTTCCCTCTCTCTCTCTCTCTGGTCAAATTAAAATATGTGAATGAATAAATAAAATTAAATAAGTAATTCTTAAAAAAAAAAAGGAACAAAGCATTCATGAATCAATTAAATATCAATGCAGATTTCCTGTCACCAAGTTAGGGATCTGGTTTGTATATACCTTGCTTGAATGTTACAATGACAAGTTAGCTTTTCGATTAACAGAACCAGCAGAGTGTGTTTAGGGTTTAGTGCCCCTTATCCTGTGATATTAGTATTGGAGGGGTACACTTAATGATTCCATGAAGTGAAGATAATAGTCACAAAATGTTCATGAGGCCCAACTGGACCAGCAGTTGGATGGATCTCAGGGAGCTAGACATAGACCAAAGAGGGAGGGGGAAGGAAAACTCAATGTGTAGACTAGCCTAAGAGACTACCATCTTAGTGCTAAGAGTTTGCAGCTTTTGATTTGAGTTGGGTAACAGGATTAATTGTCAAGGTTCCTTAGGGCTCAGTGGTAGAAACAGAAATATCTTACCCCTCCCTGATTTCTAATCAGTCTGTATCCTGGATTTATATTTTCTGCTTTCCAAATTAAGTTTTTTGGACCTTATTCCTTTTGTTTGCTTGCTTGTTTTTTTGTCCAGTTTTGCTATAGAGCATGTGTGCTTGCTGGAAAGAGATAGGAGTGGGGAGTGAGAAATCACCTCCTGGGGAGATAGCCACACTACCGTCCCTTCTCCATTCTCCTCTTGGGACCTTGGGCATGAACACATGTACCCAGATGACTTTCAAGCCACTAAGTCTGAAACAAACTGCAGTTGGGCAGGTGGGAGTCCAGCGCTTTAACCACTACACTACCTGCTAGCTTCAAAACTTATTCTTCTGAAACTCTCTATTCTCCAATTTCATTATTGTTAGAACAACGCTAATCCCCTATCCTTTTCATCTGTTTTTACCCATGGTTAGTTGGCATTTCTCTACCACTCAGCCTGTACCAATTTTTAAAAAATAGCCCTGCTGGTGGGGCCAGCAGGTGGCATAGTGGTTAAGGTACTAGATTCCCGTGACTGTGATCACAGTTCAAGTCCTAGACCTGGTGTTTGAAAATCATGCTGTGCTTGCATGCCCAAAATTCTAGGAGAATGGAGAAGTGATTGTGGTGTGTGGCCATCCCCTTAGTGGGTGATTTCTCACTTTTCTTTTCACTGTCTCTCTCTGGTGAGCATTAGTGAAGGTATGCAACCTATGACAAAAAAGGAAAAAATTAAAAAAAAAAAAAAACTCCTCTGCTTTTTTTTATTAATTCATTTTACATCATTCACTGAGCATTATCACAGCATACAAAATGTGATGTCCCATCCAGAATACACTGCATAGTGACTTATCATTGATGAATAATTTTCCATTTATTTCATACATACACACACACACATATGTATATATATTTTTCCCTCTATTTTTCACCTCTGCTTTTGAAATACAAACATTCACTTTGAGTTGAAAAAGAAAAAGCGTAGATCTGTAGATAACTAACCCATGGGAGTGAAGGTAGTTTATACTTTAATTATTTATTTGTTTATTTATTTTTGGGAGGTAAATAAAGACATTGTTGGTTGAAGAAGAGACAATACCTCCATTGATGGTGCAGGTAGTAGGGGCACCACTGAGTGATGCTAGGACATATGGGAAGGCTCTGGGTTTATATGTGGGACCCACCTAAAAATGCCAAACTCACCCCCTATACTTATGGTCCTGTCTAGCTGTAGGGATAAAGAGAGGATCGTGGTGTGAGAACTCTGTCAAGGGTGCATGCTTCTTTGACTCTCTCTTTCATGAAGGAAATCAATAAACCATTTTTAAAATGGAGTCCTTTTATTTATTATTATTATTTATATTTAATCATTGTACATGTTTACAGCATACAAAATGGTTTATCCCAGCACAAATATAGTGTAATTTGTGGTCAAACATTCATAGTGTACATAATGACATACAGTACCACTTGTGTCCAGCTGAGTAGAGGGAGAAAAAGAGTGATTCTCCAGGGGGATATTTAGGAAGCTCTGTATTTTGAATAGAATTCAACTATTAGTGGAATTACATTGTTGATTGTTAGGAAGTATACAGGATATAGAATGCAGCACGTTATTCTATAGTATCTCTTTTTCTGAGTAGTAGAATGATTAAAAAGATTCTTTTGTCCTGATAAGGAAAATATGATCATATCTTGATCTCAGAAACTGTATTTAAGAGACACTTAACAGGGCCAGCAGGTGATGTAGTTGAGGTGTTAGACTCGCACATGGCTGACTACAATTTGAGTCCCGGATCTGGCAGTTCACGTTCTCACTTCCTTTTCTCTCTTTCTCTCTGTCTCTGTTGAATTAAAAAACAATAATAGATGAGTGAATAAATCTTTTTTAAAAAAGAGATACTTGACTTCTTACTTTAATAATGTTCCAATTATTTATTTGGTATTTTAGGGCTGCAGAGCTAGACCTAAAATTTGTATTTTTTAAACAGTTGGTTTACTCATGGGGACAGATTTGGTTATAGCATACATAATGGTTTGTTTTTTCTTTGGAAAAAAAACATACTTTTTAAAAGGAATTATTTATTTAATTTTATTTATTATTATTATTATTTGATTTGACCAGAAAGACAGAGAAAGAGAATTAAAATAAGCCCCCAGGTCCAGGACTTGAACCTCAGTCATCTATGTGAGTGTCCAGTGCCTTAAATGCCAGACCACCTGCTGGCCTGAGAAAACTATACTTTAAGTGAGGATTTTATTTTATTATGGGACCAGACCCCCATAGCCTAGTGGTTAAGAGAACTGGATCCCATGTAGCTGACCATGTTTTGAGTCCTGGCCTTAGTGGCTTAGAACACACAACAGGCATAAGTGCATGTGTGCCCCAAATCCCAACAGGATGTAAATACATACATAAATAAATAAAGTAAAATAATTCTTAAAGAAAAAAGGAATTACAGTATGATCTTGTCCCAAGAGAAGGGTCCTTTGTCCCGCTCCCTCTCTGTTGCTCTGACAGCACATACACCTTTTGGAGAGGTCCCCCCCCCCATAGGGCGCGTGCGCTCGCCAGACAGAGAGAGACATAGAGACAGAAAGCGAGAGATCACCCCCCAGGGGGGATGGTCACACTGCAATCCCTTCTCCATTCTCCTCTTGGGATCTTGGGCACGCATACACATGTGCCCGGCGTGAGTTTAAGCCACCGGATCCAGGACTCGAACCGCGGTCGACTACGTAGGAGTCCAGCAACATAGCCATTACGCTAACTGCTGGTTCCCAAGCACATACACCTTTTGACAATTAAAAAAAAAAAATCTTGGCATACTATGTTTGAGGGAAATCTATTTTACTGTCTTTTTCTAGATATACTAAAAAGTAATGGGAATGCATGTATTTCTTTTTTGGGGGGGGCGGGGGAGAGGTTTTTGCTATAGGGCACGTGCGCTCGCCAGACAGACAGAGACAGAGAGATAGAAAGTGAGAAATCACCCCCCAGAGGTGATGGCCACACCGCAATCCCTTGTCCTCCATTCTCCTCTTGGGATCTTGGGCACGCATACACATGTGCCCGGCGTGAGTTTAAGCCACCGGATCCAGGACTCGAACCGCGGTCGACTACGTGGGAGTCCAGCGACATAGCCATTATGCTAACTGCTGGTCCCAAGGGAATAAATGTATTTCTAATGAAGAGAAAATAAGCAAGTGCAAATTTTTTTTTATTTTTTTAAATTTTTTTTTAGTTTTTACCATGTTTAGATAGAGATAGATAGAGAAAGGAAGATAGGTAGGTAGGTAGGTAGGTAGGTAGGTAGGTAGGTAGGTAGGTAGATAGATAGATAGATAGATAGATAGATAGATAGATAGATAGATAGATAGAGAAAGGAAGTGAGAAATCACCTCCCTGGGGGATGGCCATGCTGTAATCCCTTCTCTTTTGTTCTCCTATTGGGATTTGGGACACAAGCACCCAGTGTGTTTTTCAAACCACCTGGTGTGGGATTCGAACTACACAGTTGGCCAAGTATAATCCAGTTGTCCCAACCTCCACACTACCTGCTGGCCCCAAATTTTGTTTACTAAGTACCAAAAGGAAAAAAAGATTGGTGACTTCAGGACCAGCAGGTGGTGTGGTGGTTAAGGCACTGGGCACTCCCACATGGCTGACCACAGTTCAAGTCCTGGACCTGGTGGCTTGCTTTCTCACTTTCCCTCTCTCTCTCTCTCTCTGTGTGTCTAACTCTGGTCAAATTAAAAAACAAATGAATGGATAAGTAAATAAATAACTTAAAAAAAAATATTGGTGATTTCAAGGTTTTATTAGACTTTAAGACCCTTCCTTAGTTTTTATTTCCCTTCTGAAAGATTGAGTTCTTTCAGAAGTTTTTTCCCTATTATGAGAATGTGGTCACTTATTCTTCCTTTGGTAATTAATATAATTCTAACCTAGTCTCCCTTTTTAAGTTATTTTAAGTTGAAATGTAAAGGAGCATTTGGTCTTGTACATTCCCAGCTTCTATATGATAACTAAAATCACAAAAATGACTCTGAAGCATCAGTGTGTGTGTATATATATATATAATACACCTGAAATATAAATTAGGTTTTTAAAATTATATATTTAATTTTATTCATTCATTCATTTATTTTAATTTGATCGGAGAGAGAGAGAGAGGAAAAATGAGATTCCAGCCCACCAGATCCAGGACTCAAACCATGGTCAGCCACGTGGGAGTGTCCAGTGCCTTAATCACCACGCCACCTGCTGGTCCCGTAACGTAGATTTTTTTTCTAAAAAAACGTTTTTTCCCTCAAAAGAAGGAACTACCTTACAAGCTGACTTTGAATACATAGAGAGGGCACTTTTTTGAGTTAATGAAAAAAAGAATCATAAATAACATTTATATAGTATAGGAATTTTGCTAGGTATAGGACCCGGAAACACTGTTTACATGCCATTGAGAACAGACCTTGTTTTCTATTCTATTCAGCAAGTATCATTTAAAAATAGTACTAATGGTGATTACTTGTAGAAATCATAAGTATATACTGCAGGAAGGAAAATACCAACTACTTCAATAGGTAGATAGATGGGAACTTTCGGATAAATTAGCAGGGATAAATTTGCAGTAATGGTATTTTACACATATTCAAAAAGTGCTGTGTCTCAAACAACTTGGAAGTGAAGATGATATGCTTTCAAAAAATGTATTAGATGACTCCAAAAGTTATTGGAATAATAAGGAATATACTGATGTTGAATATAGACATAAAGATTTTAAACGGAGCTAGACAGTGGTGCTAATGGTAAGACACAATGCTTCCCACATGGGAAGTTTCAGGGTTCTCTGAATACCTCTTTGAGTAAACCTGGCCTGTACATGCCCATGATCTAGAGCTGGCTGAGAATGGGAGTGGACCTTGGTATCGAGATCCTTGCGGTAAGTGGCACCCTTGTGAAGTGGTTAAGCCCTGAGCACAGGGCACTAGATCACACTTTCCTGACTGTGATTTGAATTCCAGTGTTCAGGTCTTGAGGAAAAACACTGGGTGCATGTGTACCCCAAATTTTGATGGGGTGGTAGGTGGGGGAAAAGAAAGAAAAAACATAGTGATTATGCCCCATTGGGGGCTGTTTCTCACTTACTCTCTGGCAAACATATGTCCTCTAACAAGTTTTTTGTTTTTTTGCTTTTTTACATAAATAAAACTGGGTTGTGTTCTCTCTGCACCTCTGTCTGTCTGTGTTGTTCATGGAAAAAAATAAAATAAAATAAATATATTTTAAATGAGGCATCAGCAGATGGGGTGGTCATTAAGGCACTGTACTTCCACATGGTTCAAGTCCTGGACGTTGGGCTTTCTCACATTTTGTTTTTCTTTTCCTCTCTCTGTCTTTCTCTGGTGAGCGCATATGCCTTAAAGCAAATTTTAAAATAATAATAAGAAAAGAAAAGAAAAATAGGCACCAGCAGTTGGCATAGTGGCTATGGCACTGGACTCTGAACTCCCATGTGGTCTACTACAGTTTGAATCCTGGACCTGGTGGCTTGAAACACCAGGTGCATGTGTGTATGTACGTGCCCACAATTCCAAGAGGAGAAAGGATTGCTACATATCTGTTCCCCCCGTGGGGGTGATTTCTTGCTTTTTGTCTCTGTCTCTCCAGCAAGTGCACGTGCCCTATAGCAAAAATCTCTCAAAATAAATAAAAATAACTTAAAAAAATTGAATGAAAGTATTTAATGAGACATAAAGATATGAGTGTTATTTCTAAATTTTTATGATATAGTGTTGAGTCTATGTGTGCCTAAATTATTAAATTTCATATATATATAAACATTTGGCTATTTTACATTAATTTCATATTAATAATTTATATTAAAAAAGTTTAGAGGCCAGCTGGTGGTGTGGTTAAGGCAGCTGGGTCCTACATATGTGTGCATGCCCAAAATCCTGAGAGAGAAATGGAGAAGGGATTGTGGTGTGGCCAACCAACCCTCCACTGGGGAAGTACTTTTTCCTTCCAAGTCCCAGCTTCAGTGAATGCATGCAAATTAAAATTTAAAAAAGTTCATATTCCTGTTGGCTAGAAAGCTTTTTGTTTTGTTTGTTTGCTATAGGTTGCGTACTCTTGCTAGAAACGGAAGAGAGAGAAAGTGAGAAATCACCCCCCAGAGGAGATGGCTGTGCCGCAATCCTTTCTCCTCCATTCTCCTCTCAGGATTTTGGGCACACACGCACACACTTGTCATGATCTTCAAGCCCCCAGGACTCAAACTACACAGCAGCCATGTAGGATCCAGCTATCTTAACTTCCATGCTACCTGCTAGCCCAGCCAAAAAACTTTTTGTTTTCTTTTTTACTATAAGGGCATGTGCACTTCTCAGAGGGAGACACGCGAGAGAGAGGGACCAGGGGAGATGGTCACTTTGCAATCCCTTCTCTACTCTCCTCTTAGGATTTTGTGTGTACATGCACCTGGTGTAATTTTTGAGCCTCCAGTCTGGACTTGAATTGTCAAGTGAGCCATGTGGGATCCAGCCTCCTACCTCCATGCCTTGTGCTGGCCCCAGACAGCATTTTTTTATATACATATATATTTTTTTAATTTTTTGAGAGAGATTTTTGCTATAGGGCATATGTGCTTGTCAGAGAGACGGAAAGCGAGAAATCACCCCCCAGCGGGGGATGACCACGCCACAATCCCTTTTTCATTCTTTCGTGATTTGGGGCATGCACACACACCTGCCCAGCATGAGTTTTAAGCCGCCAGGTCTGGGACTCGAACCATGGTCAACTATGTGGGAGTCCAGTGACATAACCATTACGCCATCTGCTGGTCCCCATTTTTTTATATTATTTTATATTCTTATTACTGTATACAGTATTTAGGATTACTATTTTCCAGGCTTATGTGGTATTTACTGTATTTCGTTTAAGGTGAAGAGTATCTAATACATTTTGAGAATTCTGTTAGAAAATAGTTTGTCTGGGACCAGCAGGTAGCGTAATGGCTATGTCGCTGAACTCCCATGTAGTAGACTGTGGTTCAAGTCCTGGACCCGGTGGCTTAAACTCACACTGGGCTTTTGTGTGTGTGTGCCCAAGATCCCAGGAGGAGAATGGAGGAGACGGGATTGCGACATGGCCATCCCCCCGGGGGGAGATTTCTCGCTTTCTGGCTCTCTGTCTCTCTCTCTGGTGAGCGCACGTGCCTGCTAGCAAAAACCTCTCAAAAAAAAAAAAAAAGTTTGGGGAACCAGCAGTTAGCGTAATGGCTATGTCGCTGGACTCCCACGTAGTCAACCGCGATTTGCGTCCCGGACCCGGTGGCTTAAAACTCATGCCTGGCACGTGTGCCTGCGTGCCCAAGATCCCGAGAGGAGAATGGAGGAGAAGGGATTGCGGCGTGACCATCCCCCCTGGGGGATGATCTCTTGCTTTCTGTCTCTATATCTCTCTCTGTCTGTATGGCGAGCGCACCGCGCCCTATAGCGAAAATCTCTCTCAAAAAAATGTTTCGTCTAAAAGAAGAAAACTTTAGTTATCCCGAAAGAACTTTTTGTTTTCTGAGATAATTACTCTAATAATTCTCAACAAAATACATGTTATTATTTGTAGCTTAATGAAAAAGTAGAGCCAGTAGTGGTGACATGGTAGTTGTACATCAGTCTGTAAGTTTAGACTTACTTAGAAAGGTTATTGGTTCATGTCCCAGGGCCTCTCTATGTGTATTGGATATGTACTTGCTTTTCCCTGATCTGGGCTGGCTTGAGGGTGGATTGTGGTATAGGGACCCTGTTGGATTTGCCTCTCTCTCATAGGGAAGAAATAAACTCTTTTAAAAAAAGTGAATTTGAGTACTCTTTTAGGAAAAAAAAGCTTTAAAGTGAACATTTCTGCTTAGTAAAGAAACAAAACTCCTGTTTTTCAATTTTTACTCTCATTTGTCTAGATCCAATAATTATTTTTATGTCAATATATTATTAGTGACTTTTTTTTATTATTAATCGAAAAAAAATTGCAGCTGTCCCTTTCCCCCCAACACATCGCTTGACATCTGAAGAAGTATTTGATATGGATGGGATACCCAGGGTTGATGTTCTGAAGAACCACTTAGTAAAAGAAGGTCGGGTAGATGAAGAAATTGCACTTAGAATTATCAATGAGGGTGCGGCCATCCTTCGGAGAGAGAAAACCATGATAGAAGTAGAAGCTCCAATTACAGGTACAATTTTTAATGTTTGGATATTATTTTTATTTTACTCTTTATTTAGTTGCCTGAATATAAAGCTGTTTCCTCATATCGTATAATAAATACTAAGTCATATCATATACTGAATTAATAATACACAGACATTATTTTGAATTTCCAAATATCTTCTCTACTTTTTAAAAGTTTCCCCATTTTCAAGTGAAAAAACATTATCCTAAATACTCTGAGTACAGAAGTTAGTCCAATATGCTTTTGTGAAGGTTTCATCAGTTGTGTTGGCCATTCTTCAGTTTGATTGAGCACTTAGTTTGCTTTCAAGTGTTAGGGCAAATGCCTTGATGTCCTGTCAGCTACCAAAGGTGATCATTTAGAGATCAACCCAAAGTATTGAGTTAGAATGGAGATTTTAATGCTACCATTGCAACTTTGTCATCCTATGACTTAAATACATCCTTGGCTTCTGAAAGAGGAGTTTTATAAAGCTTTATAAACGTAGATGAAAATTGTCACTCACCACAGATTTCAGTATTTCTGTTACATCTTGTTCTTGATCTTGAGAACATGGACACTTGGTTACATATCATCTCTATTATGACTCTTGATAGACAGTTTTTTCTCAGACATTTCTTGATAGCATCTACAGTATCTCTTATGTAAAATAAATTAGAATTTAAGTCAAATTTGTTACTTGAGTTTTTTTCATATCTAATAATCTTCTTGTTTCAGTGTGTGGTGACATCCATGGCCAATTTTTTGATCTGATGAAACTTTTTGAAGTAGGAGGATCACCTGCTAATACACGATACCTTTTTCTTGGTGATTATGTGGACAGAGGTTATTTTAGTATAGAGGTAATAATCATATACTGTCATTTGATATGCTCTTAAGTGTTAACATAGATGATTTCCATTAATTCATAGTAAAATAAGTTCCTAAAAGCACTTTTGTTGGGTTCTTTTTAATACCTCTACATATTCTGAAGTTTTTAAGAAAAACTATTATCTATTTTTCTTCTGCATTTCAAACCATTCAGTTAATTTTCTTTGTATTACTCTGCTTATGTAATTATAATTTTTGTTTTTCTCAGTGGAAGTTATGAGTAGACTGAGGGATCTTTATTATCCTGTTACCTAGAAGCCTTAAGAAGCTGGTATTGTTTATTTCTCTAGTCCTTAAAAGGCATTAAGCTATGTGAAAAAAGATTAATTGAATTTCTCTGATTAAATAAATTATGATTCTTTTATTACTTAAACATCTTTTATTGCTTAAGCGCTAGTGCTTCTGTCTCCCCTTATATAGTTGTTAAGACCCAGGTATATAATGTGGAATCTTTGTGTATTAAGAAATTATTAATTGGTTCTTTAAAAATTAAAGAGGCATTAAAATGACCTGTTGTTCAGCACTTAACAGTAGATGACTTTTTTGTTCCTTTTTCTTGTCTAATATATACAGAAATATGGTAAATATAAAATAATCTATAATTTATAATATAAAAATCTCTTATTTTAAAAAATGAAAATGGGACCATAATATAATACTGTTCTGTAACTTTTCATAAGTCCCTACATCGAATATCTTTCCAAGTCAGTAAATATAAATCTACAGCATCATTTTTAACAGCTGCATTATTTTCCATTGAATAAATAAACTATAATTATTAGGTCATCGAAAAAATCATGATGTATTTTTCTGTTTTTCTATGCAAAAATGCATCATGACTTTCCTTATGACCCAGTGATTCAATTGGTTTCTTTGTGTCAGATTCTTAAGGTGTTCCCAGTTTTTTGCCATTACAGATGATGCATCAGCGAGCCATATTATTCATACATTTTTGTATACTTTCACAATTATTTCTCTAAGACAGATTCCTAGAGATAGATTTTCTGGCTCAAAACTCTACGATAGACCCTTAACATACGTTTAATATGTTTTAAGCATCTAACACTTATTGATTAATTTAATCCTCACAACAATGTTATGAGGTAAGTATTGTTATTTATTTTATAGATGAGGAACCTGAGGCTAAGAGATGTTAAGTAGCTTGCCCAAGGTCGTATGGTTAGTAAGAGGTACCATTAGGCAGTATGATTCCTGTATTCCAGTATGCTTTTCACTGCCTATTATAGTATATATTGAAGCTTTTCCTGGGAATTTCCATGCTGGCACTATTTTTTATATCGCCTTCTCCAATATTTTCCATAAACCTTCCTTTCTGAGGTGTGATAGTAAAGAAAAGAGTTCTGGACTCTATCAATCCTGCATCCCTTAGGAATTTGGTTATCCTAAGTTATTCTCATACAAAGTTTCATTATCAGACTCTTCAGCCTTATTCAGATTATATCAGGGCTTCAAGAAAATCACAAAGTAGTCCTTGCTAATGAAGTTTGGGGAGCATTTGACAAAAACAATAGAAGAAACAATTTTAGGAAGTTTAGTTGATAACTAAGCATGTTGTTGTATATGTTCTTGTAAAAGATTGCTTAGTAGCTGATTCCTTTAAATTATTTTACTGTTATAAAAGGAAAATTATCTAACAATCAATTAAGCAATAAGAATAGGTCGAGTTTATTTAAGCATTTTTTTCTTGGTTTTATTAACTTTTAATGTGAATAAAATGAAGGTATGAACAGTTACATTTTCAATGTACCTTCAATATACTTGTTAAAAATGAAGTTTTTTTCTTTTTGTGTCTGATGATATAAACCATGTTTATTTCCATATGAAATAGTTTTCCCTTTTTAAAAACCAAATAAATAGAATGTGAGTTTGTTTCTGTTTAGAGAAAAGCATCTGCTGTAGCTGAGTATTCTTTTCATTTAAAAAATTGTATTTGCTTTGAATTAGTTTGATAATAAGCACCTCCCTTATGTAAGACAATACTCATAATTAACAAAACAAACATAAAACATGGCCCTTTTCTTCATTAAGAAGCATAGCATAATGCCAAGATCAGAATCTTATATCTATTACTGACAAGTTTAGTGATTTAAAAAAAATTACTTATGGTTTTTGCTTCAGTTTCCTCATTTGTAAAATAGAGATAATATTGCACACTTCATAGTGTTGTTTGAGGAATAAATGAGAGAGGTTAATTATATAGTGCTTGATACATTCTAAGTACTCAGTAAATGTTAGCTGCTGCTATTTTTGACATTATTATTTTATTTCCTAATATATCTAAAGAGGAGACCATTTTTCTGCTTTATATTGAACAATCTGTAAATCTAAAGTAACTAAATAGATTATTTGACTCATTCATTCAACAAATATGTATTGTTCTTCTCTTATATATTACTCAGTTTTCTAGGACTAGAGAATCAGAAGTGAATAAGATGACAAAAGTTCATGATTCCATGGAGTTTATATTTTAGTAAGGAACAAAGAAATGATACATAGTAGGAATGGTAAGGTAATAGAGTAGGAAAAGGTACAAAGATCAAATAACTTAGTTAAACCAAAGTACAAGACACATTCACTCAAAACATTTTTTTCTTTCAGTGTGTCTTATATTTATGGGTCCTGAAGATTCTCTACCCAAGCACATTATTTCTTCTGAGAGGCAACCATGAATGCAGACATCTTACTGAATATTTTACCTTTAAGCAGGAAAAAAGTATTATCAGGAGAAATATTTTGTATTCCTCAGTGTTTTTTCTGGAGTGAAATGGGTAGTAAGAATTATGAAGACTTTATAGTGCCACAGATTTTGTGTACATACATACAAAGCTTTGAGGAAGATTGTCAAGTGCTCTCTAGTGTTTAATGGCATTTAATTAATATGTCTTAATTTCAATATTTCCTGCTAAGCTTAATTTTTTTCAAATGTATTTAGGAATAGTTTGGAATTCGTATATAGTTTTAATGTTAAAATAATTAAAACCAAACAGGAAAAATAAAAGCAAACAAAAACATTATTGGTGATACATTGGGGATTTTTGTTCTCCAACTCTAAGGTATTCCTATGGAAGATGGCCACACCTCAGTCCCTTCTACTTCATTCTCCTCCTAGGATCTTAGGCACACATGCACACGTGCCTGGCGTGATTTTGAAGTCATCAGGTCCAGAACTCAAACCGTCGTTGGCCATGTGGGAGTCCAGCGATGCAACTGCTGTACCATCTGCTGCCCCACTATGAAGATTCTTAACAAGTTATTTTCCCAGTCCTCTTTGTAAACCTTTTTTTTTTTGGAGAGGTTTTTGCTATAGGGCGCATGTGCTCGCCAGAGAGACAGAAAGCGAGAAATCATCCCCTAGGGGGGGATGGCCACCCCACAGTCCCTTCTCCTCCATTCTCCTCTCGGGATCTTGGGCATGCACACACAAGCGCTCAGCGTGAGTTATAAGCCACCAGGTCCAGGACTCGAACCGCAGTCGACTACATGGGAGTCCAGTGACATAGCCATTACGCTAACTGCTGGTCCCTATAAACCATTTTAAAGATACTGTTAAGAATTGAAATTCTTAGGGCCAGCAGGTGGTGTGGTGGAGGGCACTGGACTCCCACATGGCCAACCGTAGTTCAGGTCCTGGACTTGGTGGCTTGCTTTCTCTCTCTCTCTCTCTCTCTCTCTCTCTCTCTCTCTCTCTCTTCCCCCCATCCTCTCCACTCCCTCCTTTCCTCCCTCCATCTATAGTCAAATTAAAATAAATAAAGTTAAATAAAATAATTCTTTAAAAAAAAAAAGAATTGAAATTCCTAACCTATTGTGTGTACCCTTTTCGCTCTCAAATTATTATAGCAAGAGTAACCTAGTAACTATAAGCAATTTACATGCTAGAGAACAATGTATGGCCTTTTCTTATTATACCTCAGACCTTTGTTCTTTTTAAGTTAATATTCAGACTAAGAGTTAATGGGTCCTGCAGGTGGGGCAGTGATTAAGATGCTAGATTTCACATGACTGACCACTGTTTAAAATCTGGCTTGAAAATCATGCTGAGCATGTGTGTGTGCATGCCCAAAATTCCAAGAAGAGAGTGGAAAAGAGATTGTGGTGTGGAAGGGATTGTGATATGGCCTTCTCCCCTGAGGGGTGATTTCTCACTTTCCCTCTCTCTGAATCTCTCTTGCTAGTACAAGCCACCTATGGCAAAAAGCTAAAAAAAAAAGTTCTAAAAATAGAAATAATGTCAGAATTATTCAGACTCAGAATATACTAATCCAATAAAGATTTTATGTAAAGACCATAAAACAAGAAAAATAGCAGTGGATACTGGCAGAAGCAACATATACATATAACTTCAGGGATTAGACAGGTATCCTAGATGAGTAAGATGAGACCTTGAAAGTACTTGATCTAAAAGCAATAAAATTAAACTTTTTATTAAAATGCAGTACTAGAAAATAGGTCTGTCAGTACACTACCAGTTTAGAGCCTCTGATTGCTGGATATATAGAGAGAAAGATTTTATTTTTATTTATTAATTTTTTTAGGGAGATTTTTGCTATAGGGCACTCGCCAGAGAGAGAGAAACAAAAAGCAGGAAATCACCCTCTGGGGGGAATGACCCCACTGCAGTCTCTTCTCTTTCATTCTCCTCTCAGAATCTTGAGCACAAATGCACATGTGCCTGGCGTAAATTTTAAGTCATTGGGTCCAGAACTTGAACCATGGTCAACTATATGGGAATCCAGCAGCGTAGCCATTATGCCATCTGCTGGTCCCAGATTTTCCTATTTTTAAATATTATAATTTTTTAAAAGGGAGATTTCTGCTATAGGGCATGTGTGCTCGCTGGAGAGACAGAGAGAAGAAAGACAGAAAGTGGAAATCACCATCCCTGCCAGGGGAGATGGCCATGCTGCAATCCCTTCTCCTCTACTCTCCTCTCAGGATCTTGGGCACACATGCACACACATTCAGTGTGAGTTTTAAGCCACTGGGTCCAGGACTCACACCGTGATTGACTCTGTGGGAGTCCAGTGACATCACCATTACACCATCTGCTAGTCCCAGTTACAATATATATATATATACATTCATATTTTTTAATTTATTATTTTATTATTTTTTAAAGCATTCTTTAAGTATGATTTAATTTTATTTATTATTATTTTTTAATTTGATCAGCGAGAGAGAGAAAAAGCAAACCACATTTGGTCACGTGGGAGTCCAGCACCTTAATCACCACACCACCTGTCGGCCCTTACAATATTTTTTAAGCAACTTTTTTAAAAAGTGTATTTATTTATTTAATTCCATTGTTATTATTATTATTATTATTTTAATTTTTACCAGAGAGAGAGAGAAAGGGAAAGTGAGAAAGCAAGCTGCCAGGTCCAGGACTTGAACCTGGACCTGGGGGAATTCAGCACCTTTAACCACCATGTCACCTACTGGCCCCTAAGCAACTATTTTTTAAGAATTATTTATTTAGGGACCAGCAGGTGGCGTAATGGTTACATCACTGGACTTCCAAGTATTTGACCATGGTTTGAGTCCAGGACCTGGCAGATTAAACTCACGCTGGGTACATGTACATGCGTGTCCAAAATCCTGAGAGAATGGAAGAGAAGGGACTGTGGCATGGCCATCCACCCTGGAGGGTGATATCTCACTTTCTATCTCTCTGGCGAGTATATGCGCCCTGTAAAAAAAAAAATCTATTAAAAAAATATTTATTTACTTAATTTATTGTTATTATTATTATTTTTTTTAATTTGACCAGAGCGAGAGGGAAAGTGAGAAAGCAGGTCTGAGACTTGAACCATGGTCGGCCATGTGAGAGTCCAGTGCCCCAACTACCACGCCACCTGCCAGCTCCAAATGTTACAATATTAAAATGAGAGTAGGAACTAAGGTGGGTTTTTTTTGCTTAGGTAATTAGCTAACCACTCATCAAAATATCACCAAAACCCAAAATAGTTAGTAATTTAAAGGTATAAATGAACAAAGGAATATCTCCCTAAAAGTAAGAGAGAGTTTGATTTGGTAGTGTTTGTCTTTCACTTGTGTTCTTTTGACTTTCTGCTTTACTGCCCATTTTAAACATTCATAATAGGTGAGTGGAATCCCTTAATTTGTCTAGCATATGAATATGGTATATTCTTTCATTTAAAAAAAAAAAAAAAAGGATGGGGCAGCCTGGTAGCCTAGTAGTTAAATGTAGCCTAGTAGTTAAGAGAGCCTGATCCCATGTGACTGACCGTGATGGGAATCCCAGCCCTAGCAACTTAATTTGATAAACATGCCATGTGTGCGTGCGTGCATGTGCATACACACACGTCCAAAACCTGACAGGGTAGAGAAACAGAGAGGAGATTAAGGCATGACCATGCCCCAAAGGGAGTGCGATTTCTCCTTCTGTCTCTTTGTGATGAGTGCACACATCCTCTGGCAATTAAAATATAAATTAGGGTTAGGACCAGCAGATGACATACAGTTACATTGCTGGACTTCATGTAGTTGAGCATGGTTTGTGTCCTTAATCTGGTGACTTAAAACTCAGCCAGGTGTGTGTGCATGCATGCCAAAGATCCTGAGAGGATAATGTAGGTGAAGGGATTGCAACGTGGCCATCTCCCTGGAGTGGTGATTTTTCTCTCTCTGTTTCTCCCACAAGCACATGCACCCTATAGCAAAAATTTATAAATAAGTAAATAAATAAAGGGCCAGCAGGTGGCATAGTGGTTAAGACACTGGATACCCACATGGCCAATCACAGTTCAGATACCTGACCTGGTGGCCTGAAACTATGCCAGATTTGCATGTGTGCATGCCCAAAATCCCAGATAGAGAATGGAGAAGGGATTGTGGTGTGGCCATCCCCCCTAGGGGGTGATTTCTCACTTTCCCTCTGCCTGTTTCTCTGTCTTTCCCCAGTGAGCACATGCACACTATGGCGACATCCTTTAATTAATTAATTAATTGAATGTTTCTTGATTTTTTTGTTGTTGTTGTAATGATGTCTTGTCTATAATAACTGTAAAACAGTCACTGGTTCTTAGAATTAAGTAAACATTAAGGTGATTTTAGCTTCAAGCATAGTTATGATTTTGCTGTATTTGGCCCATAAAGATAAAGGGCTGAGCTGTATTGGGCTTAATTTTAGTGATTTTTATGTATATCTGAGTATATCCAAAATCACTTTAGAGAGAGCAGAGACTTTGTCTTTATAATATTGATAACATTGCCTGTTTTTATTGGTTTT
>NW_006207862.1:702328-756238 GCF_000334495.1 Tupaia belangeri chinensis
ATGCTTGTCTTTGCATACATGCACACACACACACACACACACACAAAATTCACTCTGTGGTGTTGAGTTCTTTGGGTTCTGACAAATATATAGGGTTGCTTAACACCATAGTCATGATACAGAAAAGTTTCATCATACCATAAGTTCCCTCTTGTTGCCTTTTTATAGTCACCACTTCACCTACTTTTCCCCTGGCCACCACTTACCTGTTTTTTGTCTTACTAGTTCTTGCCTTGGTTTTAGTTGTCATTTATGAGTGTGTATGTATGTGTGTGTACATATATACACACAGTTTTACTTTTATAATTGAAACTGTTAACTATCCAAATCTAACTATTAAAAATGATAAAATATAGGGGACCAGCAGGTGGCGTGGTGGTTAAGGTGCTGGACACTCCCACATGGCCAACCATGGTTTGAGTCCTGGACCTGGTGACTTGCTTTCTCATTTTTCCTCTCTCTCTCTCTCTGTGTGTGTCTCTCTCTGGTCAAGTTAAAATAAAATGAATGAATAAACAAAATAAAGTAAATAATTCTTTAAAAAATAAAAAAACCTATAAGATATAAATGAGGAAGGAGACTGAGATAAAAATCCATAATATAAAGTATATATGTTTTAAAATGATCAGATAGTAATTTTCCATTATTTTTTTCTTTTTCTAGGCAAGATTAAATATTCAGAAAGAGTTTATGAAGCTTGTATGGAAGCTTTTGATAGCCTGCCTCTCGCTGCACTTTTAAACCAACAGTTTCTTTGTGTTCATGGTGGACTTTCACCAGAAATACACACACTGGATGATATTAGGAGAGTGAGTATATATTTCAGTTACAAGGTTGATTCCTCTTTTTTTCCACTTTGTTGTGTAGAAAACAGAAGCTTTAAACTTTGCTGTCAAGATTAAGTAATGCGACTGGCGGGTGGTGTGGTGGTTAAGGGCACTGGACTCCCACTTGGCTGACTGCAATTCGGGTCCCAGACCTGGCAGCTTGCTTTCTTGCTTTCCCTCCCTCCCTCTCTCTCTCTCTCTCACTCTGTCTCTCTGGTCAAATTAAAATAAATAAATAAATAAATACAGTTAAATAATTTTTTTAAAAAAAAGATTAGGTAATGATAAAAATCAATATACTGATATTTTAAGAAAATATATTCTAATCCTTCAGATCAATGTAGTATAGTCTGTATTCAAAGTTGGTACCACTTTTTTATGTCCATTCTGTCCCTACTTTTTGATGAGTTATTTCTGTTCTTTGTTTCTTTTCTATTTTTCACAGTTAGATAGATTCAAAGAGCCACCTGCGTTTGGACCAATGTGTGACTTGCTATGGTCTGATCCTTCTGAAGATTTTGGAAATGAAAAATCACAGGAACATTTTAGTCACAATACTGTTCGAGGATGTTCTTATTTTTATAAGTAAGGAAAAATATCCAAGATTAATACATTTTAGTTGTTAAAATAACATGTGCTTCATTAAAAAACAAAAACAAAAACAAAAACAAACCATTATTTCATTTAATTTACTCTTTTTCTCCCACAGCTATCCAGCAGTGTGTGAATTTTTGCAAAACAATAATTTGTTATCGATTATTAGAGCTCATGAAGCTCAAGATGCAGGGTAAGAGTTCTGTTTCCCTGACCCAAATTAACATCTTAAATACAAATCAAACTTAGTAATCATGATTGATGCTTTACGATGCATATTAAGCTATTTGTTTTGCAGCTATAGAATGTACAGAAAAAGTCAAACTACAGGGTTCCCTTCATTAATAACAATTTTTTCGGCACCTAATTACTTAGATGTCTACAATAATAAAGGTAAGATGTTGTTGATAAAAAAAAAACCTGTTAAACGACTTAGCATTTTAATTTACTTAATTTTTTGAAAATATAATAGAAAAGGGGTGTTTGAAACTGTGTCCAAATCTCATCATAAAAACTAAGATAGAAGAGAGGAAAGAGAACAAAAATAAAAATCCAAAATGTGAAACAAAGTTATATGTAACCATTCCACACCTTGTCACTCAACAAAAGCTTTTTTGTGAAAAGTACTGTGGTTTAAGTATATTAAGCAAAACCAAGCATGATTTTTTCAAACTCCCCTTTCTTAAATTGTTCTTATAATGAAGAGAATGTTTTCTTGTATGTTGCTGCTTGACCATTTCATTTATATTTGCATTGTCTACTTGTTTAGTTTATCATGTTTTTTATTTTATGTTCACTGATAGTCTATTCCCCTTTCTTATTCTCTACTTTAACAACTCCATGGTCTTAACAGTTCTTCATTTAGATTTACATTTGAGCTTTCTTTGATTAATTTACTCTGACCCTTCTGGAATACATTCTCCCCTTTCTTTTCTACTGTATGTTCCCTTTTTTCTTGTATCTGTTTTTTCTTTACATTTTGTTCTAGTGGTTTTCATCTCTTCCTTCCCTTCACATTGATCTATAATAACTGGATTTTATTTTCTTCTGAACATAACGTAGTAACAGAAAGTGCCAAAGGGTCTTAATCTAGATAAATGTGTGCCAAGGACAGACATCGAAGATGAGATTGGTATGTTTACCTAGTTCACATCTGAAGGGGAAATTAAGAGGCCAGTTCCTATTCTGCCTTAACATGTCTGGAATTCAGTGACTATGCCATAGCTTCAGAGTCAGACTGGTGTGGATTTGCCAGGATGTAAGAACAGAAGGCTAGAGACTTTAAAATACATTTAGAGAAATAATGAGGTCATTGCTATATATGGGTCATGTCGTAAGTTCAAAAGAGGTGCAGAAGAGTGTTCTGGATGATGGATGGTGATGGTTAAAAGATTAAAACATCTGCCTGAGATCAAATAGTAGCATGCTTGATCATTTTAAATCAGAATATACTATAAGGACATTTCCTATAGATATCTGTATATATGAAATGAAATATGGCTTTATTTTTTGAGAAGTCTATTCTCAAGAACAGAATCAAGTACTGCATTTAACTTTTACTAGTGCTTTAATTCTTAAACTGTGACTTCCCCTTGTCAATATTAAAGGAGTGTTCAATGCCAGGCTGATTATTGCCTTACTGGTTGTCATATGTCAGCCTGACTTAAGAGGTTAAGAGAACTTATCTTTTAATAATTAGAAGAGAAAAATAAAACCATTAAATCTTTCTTGTCAAAATCAAATGTCTCTTGGTGGTTCTGAGTCCGTACATAAATAGCATTCATGATATGAGTATTTACATAGTATGGCATGTTTGTAATACTTCATTTCATCTGTAAGGCAATTTTCTAGATTTTTTTTACCTTAAACAAGGTTTAAAAGCTTGGTATCAGCCAATAATTTCTGGAGCTAAATTTAAAATTCTTATATTTCATATGGGAATTTTATAAGGGAAACATATACCTATGTAAGATGTAGCAGGACTACTTTTTATTTTATATTGGCCAGAATCACAAGTCAGGGATTTAACATTTGCACATAAGTGCTTTTCATTAATTTTTTTTTTAAAGTGGGACCAGCATATGGCGTAATGGTTATATTGCTGGACTCCCACGTGGTTGACCCCAGTTCAGTCCCAGACCTGGCAGCTTAAAACCCATGCTGGGGGACCAGCAGTTAGCATAATGGCTATGTCTCTGGACTCCCACGTAGTCAACCGTGGTTCAAGTCCCAGACCCGGTGGCTTAAACTCACACCGGGCGCGTGTGCGTGCGTGCCCAAGATCCCGAGAGGAGAGTGGAGGAGAAGGGATTGCGGCGTGGCCATCCCCCCTGGGGGGTGATTTCCTGCTTTCTGTCTCTCTGTCTCTCTCTGTCTGTCTGGCGAGCGCACACGCCCTATAGCAAAAACCTCTCAAAACAAACAAACAAAAAAAAAAACCTCATGCTGGAAGCGTGTGCATAGGTGCCCAAAATCTCAAGAAGAGAACAGAGGAGAAGGGACTGTGGTGTGGCCTTCCCCCCAGGGGAGTGATTTCTCACTTTCTGTCTCTCTCTCTCTGCCGAGCACCCACACCCTATAGCAAAAATTACTCAGAAAAAAAAGATCCAAACTTTTAAAAAGTAACCATATAATTATTATAATATCTAAATAGATTCATGTGAACTACATTCTCTGGGCTTAAACTTTTTTTTTTTTTGTTTTTTGAGAGGTTTTTGCTATAGGGCATGTGCACTCGCCAGACAGAGAGAGACAGAGAGTGAGAAATCACCCCCCCCAGGGGGGATGGCCATGCCGCAATCCCTTCTCCTCCTTTCTCCTCTTGGGATCTTGGGCACACATGCACACACGCCTGGCGTGAGTTTTAAGCCACCGGCTCTGGGACGCGAACCGCAGTCGACTATATGGGAGTCCAGCGACATAGCCATTACACTAACTGCTGGTCCCTCTGGGCTTAAACTTCTAAGCTAGGTAAAGTGGACATATTAGTCTTATTTTATAGATGAGGAACAGATTAAATTATTAAGCATTTCACAGCTAGTACACATTGCGTTTGTATTATTTGAAGTGCTTAGAACCAGATATGTTTTAGATTTTGGAATATTTGTATATGCGTAATTAAGTATTTTGGGAATGAGATCCAAGTTTAACATTTATTTATGTTTCATTTACACCTTACACACATTTCTTGAAGTTACTTTTATATATTATTTTTTGTATTGTGAAATTTTGTTTTTGTTTTGTAATCACCAGCGGGCACAAGTACTTGCAAGAGAGAGAGGGAAGGAAATAGAGAAGGTATCCCCATTCCCCACTGGTGTGTTGTCATGCTGACAAATCTCTTCTCCATTTCTCCTGCCTGTCTGGATTTTTGACATGTGGGCACACATGCACAGGTGCCTGGAATGTTTTTCAAGTCACCAGGGCTGGAATTGGAATTACAAACAGCCATGTGGGATCCAGATCCCTTAAACAGCAGAGTATGGGGCCAGACCTGTTATAGCATTTTAATTGGAACCTGTCCTGAGATCAAGTGTGGAATTTTCCACTCCCAGCCACATCAGTACTCAGAAAGTTTCTGATTGTGGAGCATTTTTGATTTTCGACTAAGGATACACAGTCTGTACTTGTTGTCGCTTAGATTAAAATCCAGCCCTCCTTTTTATTTTTTATTTTAAAGAGAGATTTTTGCTATAGGGCACATGTGCTAGCCAGAGAGAGAGAGACAGACAGAAAGCAAAAAAGTCACCCCTTAGGGTGAGGGCCACACTTCAATCCCTTCTCCATTCTCCTCTTGGGATTTTAGACACGCACGCACATGTGCCCTTCGTGAGTTTTAAGCTGCTAGGTCTGGGACTCGAACCATGGTCAACTACTTGGGAGTCCAGCAAAGTAACCATTATGCCATCTGCTGGACCCTAAAATCTAGCCCTTCTAATGTAATGTTTCATAAAATAATATACCCAATGACTGAAATGTGTGTAGGTTAATTTAAGATATTAATCAGCATATTGAACTCTAGAAAGATATCTAAAATTTAAATGAGTATACTACCTTTGGATGATTTCTTTATAATGTTTTCTCTGTTGATATTTCAGTGAAATTTTTTTCTAAAAGCATTTTTGTAGTAATTTCACCTGATTTCCCATATTGAATAAAACAAATAGATTTATACATTCATAGATAAATTGTTCCACATTGTTGAAAGTTTTTTGTTTATATGCTTTATTACTACTGAACTATCCTTTTCAGGTTGCTTGCAGCTAAAAAGACCCTCTTAAATTCTTCAGCATAGGGGCCAGCAAGTGTTATGGAGTTAAGGCACTGGATCCCACGTGGCTGACTCCATGGAGTCCTGGACCTGGTGACTTGAAAATCATGCTGGGTGCATGTGTGTGTGTGCCCAAAATCCTGAGAAGAGACAGGAAGTGAAGGGATTTCAGTATAGGCATCCCCTCAAGGAGTGATTTCTCATTTTACTCTCTCTCCATCTCTGTATCTCTCTGGCAAGTGCACATGTAATAAAACTGTATTTTAAAAAATCATCCACTTGTATTAATATTGAAAACCTAGAAAATTGCTCATTGCCATTAAGTGTTTCCCCCAAAAATTGAGTTTTCACAATTTTGGGTTTAGTTTAAGTGTATGTTCATCATCAGATTATAAAGTAAAACATTCTAAGAGAATCTGGAAATTTTATTGATAATAAGAAATGAAGATCCAACTATTGCTCTGTATAAAAGTGTGTTAAAAATAAAATGTGTTATTACTAAGAATTTAGTTACTAGCTCCCTCTGCCAGCCCTGATTCCACTTATCCCCAGTTTCCCCTCCCCTTTAAAAAGAAATTTTCTGCTTTTATGTATTTTTATGTTTCGGAAGTTAAAGACAATTTATTACATTGACATTCAACTTACCTTGCAGCTGCTGTATTAAAGTATGAAAATAATGTGATGAATATTCGACAGTTTAACTGTTCTCCACATCCTTACTGGTTGCCCAATTTTATGGATGTCTTCACATGGTCTTTACCATTTGTTGGAGAAAAAGGTATGATTCTTATTTTTAAAAATAAAAGATAATTTTTATTACAGTCACATTTACTCCAGTTTACTATCAGGAACACATACTTGATAAAGGAAACTAATGTCTAATTTCACTGTGGTAAAAGCTCTAGTTGTGATAGAGCTGTACAGTGGGTGTAGATATAAGAGCCTCAAAGATATTTTAGTTAGTTGTTTACAGCCCCCATGTGAGGGTGTCTAGGGGACTGGGAAAAGATTTATAAATAGCCTGATGTTGCCTTCAGCTGTTAGGTTTCTTTCTTTTTTTCTTTAGCTTAACTCTCTTAAGAATTGATGGAAGGAGAGCTTAGCTCTGGAAGGAGAGCTTAGCTCTGGAATGGACTCTTCTGCCTATGCCACTTTGGGGGATGCCACAACAATTCAGGCAGAATTTAATAGCTTTTGTTTTGGCAATGTTAGTCATTTTATAGTATTGATAGTTCTGCACTCTGAGAGAACTTTTGAGAAATTTGGGTTCTAACCTAGTGTTTCTTCTCATTTATTGAAAGTATGTATAAAATTTTAGTAGTGATGCTCTTCTGATAATTCAGAAAACTATTTATTAGTACCAAATAGGCTTTTTAAGAGAAAAATAAATGCTACTTAAGAAATTTGTTTTTATCTTTTATTTTGGGTTTGGTAGAATTCTTAAAATTTTGTTATCTATTACATTCTTCTTTTCCATTTTAGTGTTTATTTTTTCACAAGACTGTACCCTGATTTCTGTATATGGAAAATGACAGTATGAAGTGTAGACATGATTGTGGAACATTTTGTTCTGTATGTCCCTATATTTTTTCTCACCTCTTCAGTGTTACAAAATGTTCCTTTCTGTATGATCTGTGTCACTTCTGCCAAGGCAATGTTTAGTTCTGGTATTCAGAATTAATATTTAAACTGTGTATGTTGAACAAGTTTTCTGCATATTGCCTTCAGTCCTTTTTATTTACTCAGTCCAATGAAGATAGAATTACCCACTTGAGCATTTGAGAAGGAGACCAGTTAAGAGCTTAGGTGTAAGGGATGTATTACACTTAGAACCTTCTATCTTTGGTATATGAGAAATAGTTCAGTCATAGCATCATCAGGCTAATGGGAATTTAAGAATTCATCTTGTTTACTTTCCTGCCTCTAGACTAGACTGCAACTTAACTATTTTAATGTGAACTGGGTAGCATAGAGGGTGGGGAGGCCAGGAGAGTAAGAGGAAGAAAAGGGACATTTCATAGATTATCTCTAATTTGATTCTCAGATACCTCCATAAAGAGATATTTTATTATATCTAATTGTTTATTCTCTGAGTGTTTAACCAAGGAAAGGAATAGAAATAATGTTTTTCTCAACTAGTGCACCTACAAAGGAAAAACCAGGATGGGCCAGCCAGTGTCATGGTGATTAAGGCAGCTGGATTCCACATGGCCAGCTGTGCAGTTTGAGTCCTGGACTTGGTGTCTTAAAAAACATGCCAGCCATGTGTGTATGCATGTTCAAAATCCAAAAAGGAAAAATGGAGGAGAAGGAATTATGGCATGACTATTCCCCATGAGGGATGCTTTCTCATTCTTCCTTCTCCCACTCCCCTTCCCCTTTCTGGCAAATGCATGTGCCATCTAACAAATTTTAAAATAAAGAAAATACCAGGATATCATAAAGTTTTAGGGCTCATAAGCAAACTTAATAATTATGTAGTACAACTCTTTCGAGGGATGAGATGGAGAATAGTACGCTTATATTGTTCCTGCTTTTGAAATTTGCTACTAAGTGATCTTTACTTCTTTTGCCACTTTGAATCACCTCTTATAAAGAAAGAAGTCAAACCTTTTGCCCATTTTTGTTGTTTCTCTATGAATCTTTCCTAAATTATCCACATCTTCCAAAAAATGTAAAGCTCAGATTTTAACATTATACACAAATAGAATCTTAGTTAATGTTGATCACAGTAAGAAAATTGTCTCAAACTGTGCATATTTTACCATCTTAATATATGGTAGCTGTTCAGATATACTAACTACTTCTTGCTTCTAATGAAAAAAAGTTTTGGTGTGAAAAACAAGTGACATTTTATTTGCTCTACTTCTAAGAAACCAGTATGTGGTCTCTGGTAAACAACTAACCTAAGTCAGACACTTTCTGAAAGACTGGTTTAATCCTAAGGTAACATGAAAGTACTGCTTCTTGAACCTTTGGGGAGCCAAAAATCCCTTTTTTATTTTATTAAAAAATTTTCAATTGGAAAATTTCCTGGATATACAAAGGTAGAATGAATAAAATGACTCCTATATATTAATTACTCATTTTCAAGAATGATCAAATCATGGGCATTCTTGTATCATTGTAAAATAGCTAAACTACACATAGCAACATCTATTAATTTCTTAATACAGATTTATTTGTTGAGAATCTGTTGAAGATTGTGGACTTTAGTGCCAGAAAAAATTCAACAGTATATGTATGTACATACATAGAACATTTCTTTTTTTTTGGAGAGCTTTTTGCTATAGGGCGCGTGCGCTCGCCAGACAGACTGAGACAGAAAGCGAGAAATCACTCCCCAGGGGGGATGGCCACGCCGCAATCCCTTCTCCTCCATTCTCCTCTCAGGATCTTGGGCACGCATGCACACATGCCCGGCGTTGAGTTTAAGCCACCGGGTCCGGGACTCGAACTGCGGTCGACTACATGGGAATCCAGCGACATAGCCATTATGCTAGCTGCTGGTCCCATATATAGAACATTTCTAAGATGCTTATAGATCTGAACTGAATTGGTAACCTCCCTTAAGTTTATTGCCCCCCCCCCATCTGCAGAACTGGAAGCTACATGACTGACTACAGGTTCATATCCCTATGTTGCCCTGAAAACGCACTAGATATCCAAGATCCTGACAAACCAAAGAGCTGAGGAAAAGGAATTGCAGTATGACAAGACCTTAGTGTAGATCTCTCCCATTCTCTGTCTGTCTGTCTCTCTCTCCCATGCACACATACTCTATTATGAATAAAATACACTTTAAAAAATAATGGGGCCAGCAGGTTGCATATTGGCTAAGGTACTATACTCCCACATATGATCGCGGTTCAAGTCCCAGACCTGGAGGCTTGCTTTCTTACTTTCTCTTTGTGTCTCTCTGTGGTAAATGTATGTGCCCTATAGCAAATTAAATAATGATAATAATAAGGGACAGCAAGTGGCATAGTGGTTAAGGTGCTAGGCTGCCACTTGGCCGACCCTAATTTGAATCCCAAACCCAGTGACTTGAAAATCACACTGAGTACATGTGTGTGCATGCCCATTCTGAGGAGAATGGAAGAGAAAAGATTATTATATAGCCATCCCACCCGGGGATGATTTCTTGCTTTCCCTCTCTCTGAATCTCCCCCACCCCCCGCCCCCAGTGAGCTCACACACCCTTTGAGAAAAACCTAAATAAAAAAAAAAAAGAATAAATAAAATTAAGTAATTCTTTTTTTTATATAATTATTTCTTATTTTATTTATTTATTCATTTATTTTTTAATTTGACCAGAGAGAGACAGAGGGTGAGAGCAAGAGAGAGAGGAAGTTAGAAACTGTCTCTATGTCTCTCTCTGTCTGTCTGGTGAGCGCACGCGCCCTATAGCGAAAAACTTCTCCAAAAAAAAAGCAAGCCACCAGATTCAGGACTTGAACCCTGGTCAGCCATGTGGGAGTGTCCAGCGCCTTAACTACCATGCCACCTGCTGGTCCCCAAAATTAAATAATTCTTAAAAAATATAAAAAATTTAAGAAGACCCTCTGTAGTAGCAGCTCTGTTGTGATATAATCTTCCATAGAAAATCATACATGTAAAGTTTATTCATGTTTTTGAATGTCTGGGTTTTTTTTAATGGTACTAAGGATACAAAGATGCATGTAACATGGGTCTGCATATCATTAGGAGATGTAAGAAATGAATAATATTAGGTCATCAGGAAAGTCATGATGTGTTTTTCTATGCAAAAATGTGTTGTGACTTTTCCAATAATAGTGGCTAATATGGTAAGCACTTTAAGACAAGAATGAATTTTTAGTCACTCTGAAGAGAAAAGAGGTTATTTCTGTTAGAGGGATAAAATAAACATTTGAACAGGGGCATGAAGAATGGTGGAATTGTGCTGGTGGATATGAGGAAGAATTCCAACTAAGAGAACTTCCCAAGCCTCTAAGATCATAGGTCTCCTTGACAAATGTTGAGGGTTCAGTATGATTAGTGAGTAGGATGTGTGAAGGACACAATAGTAGGAAAAGTTATATTAAGTCTAGATCATGAAGGTCTTGATCATCACACAGAGAGATTGGCAATTGGTAAATAGAGGCAAGCCACTGAAACTGAATATAACCCTGATAGTCATTTAGAAAAACTACTGTGGCAAAATGGACTGGATGCCTAAAGATAAGTCTGTTGTAGGGCTAGCAGGTGGCAGGCATGGTGGTTAAGGCACTGGACACTCACATGGCCTTCCATGGTTCAAGACCCAGACCTGGTGGCTTGCTTACTCACTTTCTCTCTGTGAAAGTTCAAATAAAAAAATAATAATAATAAATAAAATAAAATAAAATATTATTCTTTAAAAAAAGAGATTTGTTATGAAGCTGCATCAGAAGTCAAGTAGAGGGACCAGCAGTTGGCATAATGGCTATGTCACTGTACTCTCATGTAGTCGACTGTGGTTCGAGTCCTGGACTCAGTGGCTTAAACTTACGCTGGGCACGTGTGCATGTATGTCCAAGATCCCGAGAGGAGAAATGGAGGAGAAGGGATTGCGGCGTGGCCATTCGCCCTGGGGGGTGATTTCTCACTTTCTGTCTCTCTGTCTCTGTCTCTCTGGCAAGCACATGTGCCCTATAGCAAAAACCTCTCCCCCCAAAAAAGAAAAAAAAAAGTCAAGTAGAGATATAATGAAGTCCTGGTAGCATTAGAAACAGAACAGGAAGTGGCTGACAGGTGGTGTGGTTGAGGCACTGGACTCTCACATGGCCAACCACAGTTTGAGTCCTGAATCTGATGGATTGCTTTCTTACTTTCCCTCTCTATCTCTGTATCTCTCTAGTCAAGCTAAATAATTAATAAAGTAAAATAATTCAAAAAAAATTTAAATAACAAGAAAAAAGGAACAGAACAGGGAAAATTGAAAGAACTGTAGGGTCAGCAGATGGCATGGCGGTTAAGGTGCTATACTCACATATGACTGACAGTAGTTTGAGTCCCGGACCTTATAGCTTGCTTTCTCACTTTCCCTCCCTCTCTCTGGGAAAAAAAAGAAAAAATAGGGGGCCAGCATGTGGCATGGTAGTTAAGGGCGCTGGGTTCCCACATGGCCGACCATGGTTCAAGTCCTGGACCTGGTGGCTTGCTTTCTCACTTTCTCTCTCTCTTTTCCTCTCTGGTCAAATTAAAATAAATAAGGGTAAATAAAATAATTCTTTCAAAATAATATTAAGATATAATAATAAATTAAATTAATAATTTTTAAAACACTTTTTAAAAGAACCATAGAATGTAGAATCAGTGAGACTTAATGAGATTACATGTCGAAGGGAGAGCAAGTAGTTGACGATGACTTGGATATTTTGAGCAATGATAAAGATAGTGCCATTAATACGGTTTGATGAGAAAACTCTCTTTATTACAACAACATTTTACTCTGTTTATAACTGTTCTTTATCTTCATTGGAATTTCTAGACCTTTGACCATGTCAGTTTTTTTTTTTTTAAAACTAATCTTGTCTGTCTTTTTCTTCTCCTCCTCCCTTTTTTTTTAAATTTTTTTTTAAATGACATGGTCTCGGGACCAGCAGTTAGCATAATGGCTAAGTTCCCAGACTCACCCGTAAATCGTGGTTCGCGTCTCGGACCCGGTGGCTTAAAACTCACGCCAGACTCATGTGCGTGCGTGCCCCAAGATCCTGAGAGGAAAATGGGGGAGAAGGGATTGCGTCATGGCCATCCCCCAGGGGGGTGATTTCTTGCTTTCTGTCTCTCTGTTTCTGTCTGGCGAGTGCACGCACCCTATAGCAAAAAGCTCTCCAAAAAAAAGTCATGGTCTTGTCATGATCCTTCTGCCTCCCAGCTGGGACTATAGGTATACACTGTCACATGAGATTTGTTTTGGCTTTTTTTGGTCATTGTACACGAATACTCACCAGAAAGGAGATAGACAGAGGAAAAAAGGGAAATCACCCCCCAGGGGGTATGGACACCCCGTAGTCCTTCTTCTATTCTATTCAGGATTTTGAGCATACATGCACATGGACCCGCCATGTTCAAACCATTGGGTCCAGAACTTGAACCATGACGGGCCATGTGGGAATACAGCTGCTTTAACCACATGCCACCTGCTGGTCCCCACACTAGCTCTTTTTTTTTTTTTTTTTTTTTTTTTTTTTTGGTGGTTTTTTGCTTTAGGTGTGCTCACCAGAGAGACAGAGAGAAAGTGAGAAATCACCCCCCAGGGGGGATGGCCATGCCACAGTTCCTTCTCTTCCATTCTCCTCTCGGGATCTTGGGCATGCACACACATGGTGGCACCCGGCGTGAGTTTAAGCTACCGGGTCTGGGACTGTAACCATGGTCGACTACATGGGAGTTCAGCAACATAGCCATTAGGCTAACTGCTGGTCCCTCACACTAGCTCTTTTTAAGACAGTGTCTCACTATGGTGCCTGGGCCAGTCTTAAGTTTGCTGTCCTCTTGCCTCAACCTCCTGAGTCTCTAGGATTACAGGCATATACCACTGTGCCCATCCTTTAGGTTGGATTGGAAATCAAATCCAGGCACTCCCTTTCCTTCATAATATACCACCAAACTCCTTTCATTCTTCTTTTTCTTCTTTTTTTCTTTTTTTGTGTCTGAATGTGTGATGTTTTTAGCTAGGGTCTCTCAGTGTCATGATGTTCCCTGCCTCAGCCTCCTGAGTTACTGGTATTTTAGGCAAGTTTTTAAGTTGAACTGGAGATCTAACCTGGACCTTCTACATCGTCCCTTCCTTCAAAGCAATAGCATCTTAGTGCACACCACTGCAACCAAGCCTCTTTTGTGTTTTGCTTCTTCATTTGTGCTTTAAATTTTAGCTATATTCAAGTTCAGGCATCTATTTTCTCTATCCCTACAGCCAGGGTAGGAGCACTGCTATCTTTATGCAGCCTTATGAATTGATACTACCCCTTGGTTTCTAATATTAGGTGGGCTGGGGACCAGCAGTTGGTCGCTGGACTCCCATGTAGGCGACCACGGTTCGGGTCCTGGACCCAGCAGCTTAAACTCACCCAGGGGACGTGTGCGTGCCCAAGATCCCCAGAGGAGATTGGATCAGAAGGGATTGTAGCTTAGCCATACCCCCTGGGGGGTGATTTCTTGCTTTCTGTCTCTGTCTCTCTCTGTCTTTTTGGTGAGCACACACACCCTATAGCAAAAACCTCTCCAAAAAAAAGAAGAAAAAAATATATTAGGTGGGCTGTTAATAGAACCCCAGTCTATTTTTTTTTTTATCCCTAGTCTGCCCATTTCTCTGGGGTTATAGTCTAAATTTCCATTTTTATTCAAGGTTTGTTTATTTCTTCCACAGATGAATCAGAGAGAAAGAGAGAGAGAGAGGCAGAGAGATAGTACCTCTAACAGGGTCCTAATGGTACAGTCTATCCCCAGCCTCAGCCAGCCCGTTGTCATTGGTAAATGTGCTCCTGCTATACTCAGAGAGGTCTCCAAGTACAAACTTAGAACCCTCCTGTCAGCCAACCTCCAAGAGAATTGTTCCTTAATTCTGTTCCATTGTCCAGCCCCCATATTTTTTCTTAAAACATTTTTCTTTTTCTAGCCATTTCCCTCACTCTTCATGAAAACATATGCCTCCAGTGGGAGTGTTTTCTGCTTACCACTGTTCCTCTGTTTTATAAAATGTACTAATCTCAAATTCTCCTTTTGTTGAAGAGGCAACTCTTCCAACCAGGATTAGTCCTTTTAACTTGTCCTTAGATTTCATTACTGTTCTGCCTTTTTTTTTTTTTCCTCATTTGCTATAGGGTGCATGCACTTGCTATAGGGAGACAGAGAGAAAGTGAGAAATCACCCTTCAGAGAGATGGCCATGCCTCAGTCCCTTCTCTTCCATTCTCTGCTTGGGATTTTGGGTGCATGCACACATGCTCCCAATGTGTCTAGGACTCGAACCACACAGTCAGTCACATGAGATCCAACCACTTTAACCTCCATGCCCACTCCTACTGGCGCACTCTTCTGCTTTTTCAAGAAACTTTGTTTATAATTTATGTCCTCTATATTTTCAGACTCTCTCTGACTTTCATATAAAAAATAAATAACATTTCTCCCATCCAATATCTTTCTCTATTACAAGCTATGATTTTCTAGCCTTTCCTTCACAGCCATGCTTCTGGATAAAAAGTATTATATACTTAAAAACTACTGTTTAGAATCCATAAATGGCTCCATGGAGCTTTCAAGATAAACCTTAACCTTTCACACAAGGTTCTTGGATCTTCCTTTGTCTTCATCCTCAGTTTCTGCCTTTCTCTTTCATAATCGCTATGCTCCAGCTATCACATAGCGCAGCCAATTTCCTAGATGTGCTGTTCTTTAAGTTTTATGCCATCATACTTCCTTATTTTTCATAACAGCTTAATTGAGATAGAATTCACATACCATACAATTTCCCTTATTTAAATTGTAAAATTCAGTGTGGTTTGTTTGTTTGTTTGTTTGTTTTGAGAGGTTTTTGCTATAGGGCGCGTGGGCTCGCCAGACAGAGAGAGAGACAGAGAGACAGAAAGCGAGAAATCACCCCCCAGGGAGGATGGCCATGCTGCAGTCCCTTCTCCTCCATTCTCCTCTAGGGATCTTGGGCACGCGCACACACGTGCCTGGCATGAGATTTAAGTCACCGGGTCCAGGATGCGCAAACCTTGGTCGACTACGTGGGAGTCCAGCGACATAGCCATTACACTAACTGCTGGTCCCAAATTCAGTATTTTTTTGTATATTCAACAGAATTGTACAGCCATTCCCATAGTCAGTTTTAGAACATTTTTCTTCATCCTCTCAAAGAAAACCCTGTGCTCATTAGCAGTCACTCTCAAGTTTTCTCCCAACTTTTCCTTGCCAGCTGTAGATAACCACTAATCTCTGCCTCCATAGTTTTGCCTGTTCTAGACATTTCACATAAACAGAATCATAAAATTTGTGGTCTTTTGTAACTGACTTCTTTCTGTGCTTTCAGTGTTTATCCAGTGTGGCATAAATCAGGACTTCACTCCTTTTTACGATGGACTAATATTCCATTATGTGCATAAATCACATTTTGTTTATATATTTGTCAGCCTACAGACATTTGATTATTATTACTTTTTGACTGTAATGAATAATGTTACAGAGAACATTCATGTACAAGTTTTTATAGATATGTTTTCATTTTTCTTAGGCATGGGAAAAGTTGCTGGGTCATATGGTAACTTGATGTTCAACCTTTTGAGGTTTTGCTAAACTGTTTTTCAGAGCAGCTTCATCACTGAACAATCCTAATATGGGTGTATAATTTTTTCAATACTCCAGACCCTTACAAACATTTATTATCTTTTCATGTGTTTACCATTTACATGTGTTCTTTAGATCAATGTATTTTCCTATTCTTTGCTCATTTAATAGTTGAATTATTTGTTTTTTATTGTGGAAGTTCAAAGTTACCTAATGTAACTTTTTTTTTTTTTGAATAGTGACAGAAATGTTGGTAAATGTTCTGAGTATTTGCTCTGATGACGAACTGATGACTGAAGGTGAAGACCAGTTTGATGGTATGATTATTCATCTTATTATTTTTTTATTGTAAAATGATACTTCTTAACTGCCCATCCTCAGTACATACTGTTTTGCAGAAAATAGCCATTGCTTTTAGATGGCTATGCTATTTGATAGGCAAGAAGTCATTTTATTCAAATGTTAAGATTTAAAATAAATTTTAATGATTTTATTTTTTATGGTAGCGTGAGGAAATATATGAATTTTGGGAAAGGGGAAATTGGAAGAAAGAAAAGAAGAAAAAGAAAACTGAAAGGTATAAAAAGGATGTGGTTCTTCATTAACATGGACACTACTTGGAGAAGGGAGGATAAAAATGCTGCTTCTTAATGTGTCGTATTCTTAGTATATCAAATACATGCTTGAACTCCCAATGTTATTTTTACTTCTGCCTTCTAGATGACAGAGTAACCTATCTGTTCCCAACTAGTGTGTTATTTTCTAAAGGATCATTTCCTAGTTAGTTCAAGATTCCAAAAGCATTTTTTCCATAGAAACAAGGTTATACATGGTAGTTAGTTTCATATATAAGGCAACAAGCCGACATACTTAATGTATATTGATAGTATATAAATTAATACCATAAAAACAAATTAATTTTATTTTTATGTTTTGAAATATTTGTTTAAAACTTAATTTAAATATTTATTTAAAACTTGACTGACTAGGGGCCAGCAGGTGGCATGGTGATTAAGGCACTGGACTCCCATGTGGTTGACCATGTTTCAAGTCCCAAACCCAGTGGCTTAAAAATCACGCTGTGTACATGTGTGTGTATGAACAGAATCTCGAGAGAATGGAAGAGGGGATTGTGGTGTAGCCATCCCTCATGACTGGGATGGGGGTATTTCACTTTCCCTTTCTCTGTCTCTTTCTGATGAAGTCTTGTACCCTATGGTGTAACAAGCAAAACAAAACAAATTTAGTAAATAAAAGGTGAATAGCTAATAAGCTGAAAACTTGTCATTCTCTTCCATAGCCTTATCACATTTTTTAGTATACTTTTTATTGTCATAATCAGTTTCTAAATGCTTCCATGTGTTAAATACGGTCTACATATTGCTAAGACTTAATAGCTACATATTTTTAAGTGTATTAATATACCGTAGTTTTCATAGTTAATCTCACATTCTTTAGCAGTTAGTTTATTCTAAGTTATTTTTATTATGAATATAAATTCAATAAATACTTGTATAATAATTTTATTTTTTTTCTTGGAGTTAATTTTCTTGAAGGGAGTTACAGAGTGAAAGACTATGAGGGGGCCAGCAGGTGGTATGGTGATTAAGGGTACTGGACCCTCACATGGCTGACCACAGTTTGAGTCCCAGACCTAGTAGCTTGTTTTCTCCACTCGCCCCCACTCTCTCTCAAAATTTAAAAAAAATGGCGATAATAAATAAAGTTAAATAAAAACAATTCTTTAAAAAAAAAAGAATATGAGGAGTTTTGGCTTCACTTATTTTAATTGTGAACTGCCACATTCCTTTGCAGTAGAACTGGACCATTATATATAGTGCCTTCAGCAATGAGCCCATAGACGTATTTCTCGACAGGCCCAACTTGTTAGGGTTGGTCATTTGTACTTATATAGTATGTGTGTGTGTGTGTGTGTGTGTATCACACACTTTATAACTACATGTAACTTATATAGTTATATAGTAGGAAATTATAATTTTTAAATTATTTTTTTAATTATTTTTTTCTGATGGTGCTCAGAAGACAATTATAACTTTTTTCCAACTGTGTATACTATTTATTTCAATTAAATCATTTATCAAGTAATACCTGACTAGAAACTATATAGAAATTTCTTTCCTTACAAATATGTTTGATTCTTTTTTTAAAAAAAATTTATTTATTTATTTATTTTATTCATTCATTTATTTTAATTTGACTGGAAAGAGGCAGAAAGAGAGAGAGGGGGAAAGTGAGAAAGCAAGCCACCAGGTCCAGTACTTGAACCGTATTTGGCCATGGGGGAGTTTCCAGCACTTTAACCACCATGTCACCTGCTGGTCCCCAAACAGGTTTTATTCTTAAAGACTTTTTTAAAGGGGCCAGCAAACAACGTAGTTGTTAAGGTGCTGGACTCCCACATAGCTAACTGCAGTTTGAGTCCTAGACCTGGAGGCTTGAAACTCAACACGGGGCACATGTACATTCATGCCCACAATCCTGAGAGGTGAATGTAGGAGAAAGGATTAAAGTGTGGCTGTTTCCCCTTGTTGGAGAGGATGTTTGATTTCTCACTTTTTTTGTCTTTCTAGCGAGCGCATGTGCCTTATACCAAAAAACAAACAAACAAACAAACAAAAAAACTCTTTTTAAAAAGGACTTGAGGGAACCAGCAGTTAGCGTAATGGCTATGTCGCTGGACTCCCTCGTAGTTGACCGCAGTTCGTGTCCTGGACCCGGTGGCTTAAAACTCACGCCAGACACGTGTGCATGCGTGCCCAAGATCCCGAGAGGAGAATGGAGGAGAAGGGATTGCAGCGTGACCATTCCCCCTGGGGGATGATTTTTCGCTTTCTGTCTCTATGTCTCTCTCTGTCTGGCGAGCGCACACGCCCTATAGCAAAAATCTCTCCAAAAAAAAAAAAGAGGACTTAAAAATTATTTATTTAATTTTATTTTTTATTATTATTTTTAATTTGACCAGAGGTAGAAAGGGAAATTGAGAAAGCATAGCCACCAGGTCAAGGATTCGAACAATGGTCAGCTATGTGGGAGTCCAGTGCCTTAACCACCATACCACCTGCTGGCCACATTTTTAAAATAAGAATTATTTATTTGGGACCAGCAGTTAGCGTAATGGCTATGTCGCTGGACTTCCATGTAGTCAACTGTGGTTTGAGTCCCAGACCCAGTGGTTTAAACTCACACCGGGCGTGTGTGCATGCATGTCCAAGATACCCAGAAGAGAATGGAGGAGAAGGGATTGCTGGTGACCATCTCCCCGGGGGTTGATTTCTCGCTTTGTGTCTCTCTGTCTGTCTCTGTCTTTCTGGCGAGCACATGCACCCTATAGCAAAAACCTCTAAAAAAAAAAAAAGACTTAAAAATTATTTAATTTTATTATTTATTATTATTTTTAATTTGACCAGAGCAAGAAAGAAAGGGAAATTGTGAAAGCAAAGCTGCCAGGCCCAGGACTTGAACCATGGGCAGTTATGTGGGAGTCTTTCTAGCACTTTAACCACCATGTCACCTGCTGGTCCCCAAACAGGTTTTATTCTTAAAGACTTTTTTTAAGGGGCCAGCAAGCAACGTAGTTGTTAAGGTGCTGGACTCCCACATAGCTAACTATGTGCGTGCGTGCCCATGGAAAGACTACGTGGGAGTCCAGCGACATAGCCATTACGGTAACTACTGGTTCCCTTAAGTCCTTTTTTAAAAAGAATTGGGTATTTTTGTTTGTTTTTTGTTTGTTTGTTTTTGTTTTGGCTACAAGGCACATGCGCTCCCTAGAAAGACAAGGTCTAGTGCCTTAACCACGACACCACCTGCTGGTCACATTTTTTTTTTTTTGAAGAAGTTTTTGCTATAGGGCGCGTGCGCGCTCCAGACAGACAGAGAGAGACAGAGAGATAGAAAGCGAGAAATCACCCCCCAGGGGGGAAGGCCACGCCGCAATCCCTTCTCCTCCATTTTCCTCTCGGGATCTTGGGCGGGCACGCACACGCGCCCGGCATGAGTTTAAGCCACTGGGTCCCAGACTCGAACCGCAGTCTACTACGTGGGAGTCCAGCGACATAGCCATTACACTAACTGCTGGTCCCTGGCCACATTTTTTTAATAAGAATTATTTATTTGGGACCAGCAGGGAGCATAATGGCTATGTCACTGGACTCCCATGTAGTCAACCGTGGTTTGAGTCCCGGACCCGGTGACTTAAACTCACACCGGGTGCATGTGCGTGCGTGCCCAAGATCCCAAGAGGAGAATGGAGGAGAAGGGATTGTGGTGTGACCATTCTCCCAGGGGGGGGAATCTCTCACTTTCTGTCTCTCTGTCTCTTTCTGTCTTTCTGGCGAGCACACGTGCTCTATAGCAAAAACTTCTCAAAAAAAATATTTATTTAATTTGATTTATCATTACTATTTTTTAATTTTGCTACAGGGCATGTATACATACCAATGAGGGACAGAGAAAGAATGAGAAAGTAAGCTGCCAGGTCTGGGACTCAAACCATGACTGGCCATGTGGGAATCCAATGCCTTTAACCACGACACTACCTGCTGGCCCCTCACCCCATTCTTAAAGACTTTTTCTTTTCTTTTTTTTTTTTTTTACTATTTTTTAATTTGACCAGAGAGAGAGGGAAAGTGAGAACACAAGCCACCAAGTCCAGGACTCAAACTGTGATCAGCCATGTGGTGGGAGTCCAGCACCTCAACCACTATTCCACCCTGTAGTTCCCATTCTTAAAGACTTTTAAGTCCATTGGTTTAAAGTACAAAGTGACTGTGTACAGGTGCTATTATTGCCATCTGGTGATTGGCAAAAAAAATGTTCTTTTACTCTTGTACTTTCATTAATAACTGAAATAAGTATATTTATATAGATAATTTTTTAATTTAGTAAACTTTAAGGAGTACTGCTTATTTTCCTTATTTTAATCTCTTTTTAAAGTTTTACTTCAAGTTGTTTTATATATTCAGTCACATTATTTAGCTTGTAAAGTAAATATTCCAACATGTGTGCATTTCTCCCCAGTCTAGTTGATACTATAAATTTATCTTCAACAGATAATACCCGATTTCTTTGTCCTATTAATGCTATGTCTCTCTATTTTTCTCCTTAATGTCCTTCCTCAGACTCTATTCCTTTACCACCCTCTTCCCACCCTATATCTGGTATTCACAACCATTTACAGTGTTTCTATATCCTTTCGTCATTCAGTTTTGGTCATAGAGTGCAGACACTCGGTACATATTAAGTTATTCTCTTTTTTTAAGTTTATTTGCTTATTCTTCCATGAGATGGAGGAAGAGGTGGAGAGAGAGCATCCCCAACTGGATCCTTTTACACCTGTATGCCTGCTGTACTCAGAGAGGGTTCCAGATGTGAACCAGGAACCTTCCCATGTGGATCAGCCTTATAGAACGTCACATTTTACCACTGTGCCACTATCTGGCCCCTTCTCTTCTTTTGATACTTGTGTAGAAGTTTTTAGTTTTAACATATTTCATCATACATGTCTCTTCCACAAAATTTTTAAAGGCCAGACATAGTGGCATGCAGCTATAATCCCAGCAACTCAAGAGGCTGATGCAGAAGGATTGCAAGCTTGAGTTTGGCCTAGACAATATAGCAAGACCCTGTTTGAAAAAGAATTCAGTGTGGTGATGCATGCCTCCAGTTCTAGCTAGGAGGCTTAAGCAGGAAGATCATGATAGTAAGACCTTGTCTTAAAAAAAAAAGTTCTTGCTTTCTCACTTTTCTTCTCTCATGTGTTTGTCTTTCTCTGGTCAAATTACAATAAATGAATGAATAAATAAAATTAAATAAATAATTATTTTTAAAATGGAGGAGGGGGACCAACAGGTGGTGTGGTGGTTAAGGTGCTAGATGCTCACATGTGGCCAACCACAGTTCAGGTCACAGACCTGGTGGCTTGCTTTCTCATTTTCCTTCTCTCTTTGTGTTTCTCTTTCTCTGGTCAAATTAAAATAAATGAATGAGTAAATAAAATTAAATGAATAATTCTTAAAAAAATAATAATAAATTGGGGCCAGCAGATGGCATGGTGGTTAAGGGCATTGGATTCCCACGTGGCCAACTACAGTTCGAATCCCAGACCTGGCGGCTTGCTTTCTCTCTCTCTCCCCGTCCCTCTCTGGTCAAGTTAAAATAAATAAAGTTAAATAAAATAATTCTTAAAAAAAGAAAGAGAAAAATCAATAGTTTTAACTAGATATTAGTTTTCATTTTTTGCTGTTATTTAGTAAGAATAAATTTGGGCTTAGCTTGTAGGTCCTTACTATATTTTTGTGACTTTGGGCAAATTACTTAAACTCTCTGAGTCTCCCTCATATTTAGGATAATACTACTTATTCTGTAATATTGTAGGTATTGAGATAATGAATTAAATAATTCTTGGCACATAGCCTACAATTTTTTCAGATAAAGTCTTAATATATTAAGTTCTATGAAATATCTAGGGGGAGTTTTAATTGGTATTATGTTAACTATATCTTTTTTTTTTAATTGCTATAGGGTATGGTTGCTTTCCAAACAGAGAGAGAAAGCACCCCCAATGAGTCATGATCGTGCCACTGTCTCGTCTCTTCTCTTCTCTTCTCTTCTCTTCTCTTCTCTTCTCTTCCATCTCTGTATCCTGTCAGGATTTGGGGCACACATGTGCATCGTGTGCTCTTTCAAGCCAGTGGGCCTAGGATTCTAACTGTTGGTTGGCCACATAGGAGCCAGTTCTCTTAACCACTAGGCTATGTGGCCAGCCCTAACTATTTTTTTACACCATGACCAAGATTTCTTGGTCTGTACAATGAGTTAATTTATAATTAACTTTATTTCATATATTTAACATATAATTACACCATTTATATAATTTTTCTTTGAGAAAATCTGTTACCAATTTATATTAATACTTCAGGTTTTTTTTTTTGAGAGATTTTCACTGTAGGGCGCGTGCGCTCGCCAGACAGACAGAGAGAGACATAGAGACAGAAAGCGAGAAATCACCCCCCAGGGGGGATGGTCACGCCGCAATCCCTTCTCCTCCATTCTCCTCTCGGGATCTTGGGCACGCACGCACACGCGCCCAGCGTGAGTTTTAAGCCACTAGGTCCGGGACACGAACCGCGGTCGACTACGTGGGAGTCCAGCGACATAGCCATTACGCTAACTGCTGGTTCCCAATACTTCAGTTTTTTTATGTTACCACAATTACCATTGATATCTCTCAACATATTTTTTATCTGTGTATAGAGGTATACATTATATACATTTGTGTTTATGTACAGTAATTTGGATCAGTATAATTATTTCCTATGGTAATTTTTAATTTGTTTTTCATAACTTTAAAAAGTACCATTTATATGTGGCTAATGCTGTTATTTATTTTCTTCACGTTTACTATTTCTTTTTTTTTTTTAAGAGGTTTTTGCCACAGGGAGTTTGCACTCACTGGAGAGAGACAGAGTAAGAGGGAAAGTGAGAAATCGCCACCTAGGGGACATGGCCACACCATAGTCCCTCCTCTTCCATTCTTCTCCTGGGCACACATGCACATGTCCCCAGTGTGATTTTCAAGCCACTGGGTCCAGAACTCGAACCATGGTCAACCATGTGGGAGTCCAGCAACTTAACCACTATTCCATCTGTTGGGCCCTTTTTTCTACACTTTTCTTTTCCTTCTTTTTATTTTTTGAAAAGTAATATTATTTCTGGGCCAGCCCCATAACATAGTAGTTGAGGGAATGAATCCCGTATGACCAGCTGAGATTGGAATCCGAGCCCTGGTGGCTTGAAAAACCTTATAGGCCCAGGTATGTGTGTGTGTGTGCCCCAAATCCCAACAAGATGGAGAAGTAGAGGAAAAGGAACTGAACTGAGGGGGGTAGGGGTATTTCTCCTTCTCTGTCTCTGTCCCTCTGTCTTTCTCTGGCAAGCACATGCACTCTTTGGCAATTAATAAAATTACATTGTCAATAGTGTTAATTAAATAGGAGTAATGATAGGTAATAATTTAGTTCTCTTCCTATAAGAAAGAGAAAACGATGGGGCCGGCAGGTGACACGATGGTTAAGGGTGCTGGACTCCCACATGGCCGACCATGGTTTGAGTCCTGGACCTGGTAGCTTTCTTTCTTTCTCTCTCTCTATCTCTCTCTCTCTGTATCGGTCTGGTCAAATTAAAATAAGTAAATGAATAAATAAAATAATTTAAAAACATTTTTTCTTATTAAGTCTAACTATAATACTTGGTTTTAGATATGCATGAATTATATGACGTTAGACACTGAATCATTTTGGGGTATTCAACCATGAATAAGAATATAAATTTTATTATATTCCTTCTGATGAGAAGATTTTAAGTATCTTAATATTTTTCCTATCGATATGGTAAGTTAGGCTAATTTATTCACTTATTATATCATTCTTACATTCCAGGGATGAATTCAATTTGATCATTAAAGAAGCAGTGTAGTTTGTTAAAAAGGATCAAGGGTTTAGATTTGTCAGTACCATCCACTAACTTTATAATCTTAGGAGAGTTACCTAACTTCTCAGGATTATATTATCCATAAATTGAAGGACTAGAGAAGATGAAAATTCTTTTCCTTTCTTAAGTAATTTTTAAAATTGTTAAGCACCATTTATGACAATGTTTCTATGGGAAAATACACTGAGATCCAGCTTTGAATACTAGAAATAGTTGCCAACAGGGCAGTGCAATAATTCCTCAGTTTTTACCCTTCCAGTACCAAGTATTAGGAGCAGGGAATCAAGAAAGTTTTAAGAATATGAGTCTGGGGCCAATAGGTGGCATGGTGGTTAAGGTGCTGGATTCCCATGTGGCCGAAAGAGGTTTGAGTCCTGCACCCAGCAGCTTGGAAATCATAACAAATAAACAGATAAATAAATAAACATTAAGGGTAAAAAAAAAGAATGAGTCTGGGAGTTTGTATGGAAGAATGGGAGTGGTTTAGGAGAGAAAGAGCATTGACAGAATAGAGGAAAGGCAAGGAGACTAGGATATATCCTGTGTTTTAGGATGGGACAGGGAAAAGAAATACTGGGACAAGTTTGTTTACCCTCCTTACTCATAATCCTTTATTTCTACCCCTTAACATGGTCCATCTTTTCTCCTCTTCATTTACCACAATGGGATGCCTTTTGTCCTCTCCTTTCTCTTTTCTTATATAGCAGTGAAACTGCCCTATGGACCGGGTCCGAGAAGAAATTTGACATCAGAAAGAAAACTTTTAGTGGGCTATCGATTGTTGTGGAGGTAGAATGGAGTTTAGCTTTTCCGTGGGGAAAAAGAGCAGAATTGGGAGATTCCCAGTGGCAGAAAGGAAACAGTTGTTTTTGTTATACTCAAGACTGAGATTAGGTCATGGAAAAAGACTGTTCTTAAGCAGTGATTCTTTGGTACTCTGAATTGTTCAATGTATGTATGTATGGGGTTATTTTTAAGACCAAAATTTATATAAACATTGCATGTGTAAATGCACATAGCATCCCTTTTAGAGGTGTTATTTAGTCAAACAACATTTTTTGAACATTGATTTATTTCCGTGATTTACAGAATGCATACTGTTTCTTTCAGTTTATTTTTTCCTTCAGTTTGGTAAGGAAATATGTAGTTATTATGTGTTATTATTTTTCTAAACTAAGCTTTGGATTTCCTTTAATGGAATCATGTAATCAATAGAATGGAAGATGTAAAAAGCTCAAATGAAACCACTTTCACTGCCTACTCTTATAACTTATTACTTGCTTTGACACAGTCTGTTGCTATTTCTGCAAAAAGATGTCCCCAAACTCTCAGATTGGATTGGGAACAGAAAGCACATACTGTTGCTCCTGAGTATATGCAGGAGTTCCACAAATCAGAGTCAAGAAGTAGTGTGTTCTTGTTATGGAGTATGGGAGGCTTTGGGTGTGGGTAAGGTTTTCCACTGAGGTAGTTTATAAAGTTACCTACATTTCTCTGTATATACTACAGATTTTGCAGATGTTGGTGTCCTTGAAGAACCACATAAGTTTGTATCTCATTTACGTTATTACTTCTCACTTAACATACTTCATGGGTGATACATTTCCTTAGGGGTATGAATATAAATGTGCGATTGTTGTTAGCACAGTCTTTTATCAGTCTTATGTGTTTTCACGTGTTTTTTTCTGTCCCTAATTATGTCTACTCTCATCAAATATTATAGTCATTCTGTCCATAATTTCTTCTGAACACATATCTTTTAAGGAAACTTTACTTTAGAGCTCTACCCTGTGGCATCCCTCCTTTATTCACCAGATTCTACAGTTTGACATTTTTCAGATTTTCAAATATGAGGGCCTTCATTTTTCTCTCTTTCTTTCTACATTCATTCTTCGATACCACTGCCAAGTTAAATCTCTATCTTTTTATTTGTTTCAACCACCTTTTCTCCATCATTCACTTCCTTTTTTCTGGACTCTCCATCTGAAGAACGGCTCATATATGGCAATAAAAAAGGTACAGACCAGACAGAGTAATATTGTTTTGAAATATGACTTCATAATTTATCCTCATATCCATGTAAGTTAGCACATATATTGAATAATGTTTAAGCAGAGTCCTCTTGGGCCTTGTGAAAATTTAGTTAAGTTTTATCTGAGTTAGTATTTGGTGTTTTTTAGAAGTCATATTCCAAGATATCTGTCTTTCTGTGCATGGAAATATTTTTCCCTCTTTTTCATTCCTCTTGTTTTAAAATTTCATTCTTTTGCTTATTTGTAATGTTTTGTACTTTTCCCTGCATGATTAGGGGTGTTTGATTGTCTGTCTTATTCCCCAAAGTAATTTTACTGTGGACATTTACTTTAATAAATTGCATGATGTGTTTGTAGACCAATTTAAAATCCTGGTTTATACATATAGTATTTTTATATTCCTGTGACTTTTTCATTTGAAATCAGTATAGTTTACATTTTCAGTTTTACAGATACATAAATTAAGTCTGAAAATATCAATGTGTCTTGTTATAACCATCCTCCCCAACTCCCTACTGCTCACTCATAGTCTAGCTATTTAGAAAATGTCAGTTTTTAAACATGTCTTTATTAATTTATTAGAAGAGAATTGGATTTGTCCTTGGACAAGACACTTAATAAACTCAGTTTCTTTGTCTATAAAATGAGATTGAATGTTGCAATATTGTTAATGTCTCTTCTAAATCTAATATTCTACAATTCTTTGGTTTTTAGTAAATTTTTTTGCCATCTTAAAAATACCTACTTAATGCCACAGTACCCACATAGTTTTGGACTTGTAAAAGCTGTAGCTTCAGTGCTCATGTTACCCTTTAGACCATCATTAACATAGTCGTGGAGCCTATTTTCTCTAAAATGTGTCTTGATGTCTTCTTTGAAATTAGATTTCTTTTTCTGTTTCCTTGCAGTCAGGTTTAGTCATCATCTTAGTTTTTAATTATATGTATTTGTGGACTATATTTTAAATGAGATGCTCTAGCCCAGAAGACTTATGGTTGTTCAGACCTTTGTATACCCTAGGCCCCTTTTGGTGTAGTGTCTTTAGCCTTTCCTTAACCTTCTCCTCAACTGTGGTGCTTCCATATGTGTGTTTTCATCATGTTGAAGCACAGCTCTAAGGAACCACATTCTTGGGTCCAGAGTGATTTTAGTTGCTATATATGAAATACCAGGACTGAGATTGTTATTGTTCTTTCTGGAGGCCAAGAGAAGGAAGATATAATCTTTGAGTCTTTCTTTAGTCAGCAATATAATTATTTTGGTATACACTTTTCCGTATCAGTGATAGACAGCATTGCTAACCCTTAAGAGGCGAAGCATTAGTGGTCCTTTAGCTATGTTTTTCAGGGAGTCTTTTTTTCATGCTTATGCTTTATTCACCCAGGGCCTGTATATACTTGCATGACCTTAGAGGACATTAGTCTATGTGGTTGAATGTGCATTGTCGAAATGCTGGTATGGTCCTTAGTTCAGGATTACTTAAAAGTCCCTTCATACTGTTATTTTTAGACCAACTTAGTACAAGGAAGATTATTCTGTCGTCGTATGATGGGATGTTTCCAGCCTGCATGTCAAAGGCTTTTATGATAAATAGAAGACTGTAGGGCTACTGTATATTCATGTCTATTAGTCTGCATGCCATAAGCCATCATGAAAATTAAACAGAGACTGTAAGGTTATTACCGGTTTTTTGTCCTCTGGTTTGTAATGTAAGTTGTGCTGAAGTTTTTTATCCCATTACTGTTTTACTGATTAGTCAGTAGTGTGAGATAACAAAGTTTATGGATTACTTTTCATTTGTATATGTAGCAGACCCCAGTATTAGATTAGTACTGAAATAAACATCGAGGGAGCTTTTCGGCATGAGTTCATATAATCTCCTTCATGTGTGCTGGTGGCAGAGGACTTGGTATTGATTCAGATGAGCGTGGAACAGACTAACAGAATAATTCAAGTGTGGATGCCCTAAACTTGTACCTTTTTTTCTATTTATTCCACTGAAAGTAGGTTCAGCTGCAGCCCGGAAAGAAATCATAAGAAACAAAATTCGAGCAATTGGCAAGATGGCAAGAGTCTTCTCTGTTCTCAGGTAATGATTTCTTTTCTTTTCTTTTTTGGAGTGGTTTTTGCTATAGGGCACGTGTGCTCACCAGACAGAGAGAGAGAGACATAGAGACAGAAAGCGAGAAATCACCCCCCAGGGGGGATGGTCATGCCGCAATCCCTTCTCCTCCATTCTCCTCTCGGGATCTTGGGCACGCACACACACGCTCCCGGCGTGAGTTTTTTTTTTTTTGGAGTGATTTTCGCTATAGGGCGCGTGCGCTCGCCAGACAGACAGAGAGAGACATAGAGACAGAAAGCGAGAAATCACCCCCCAGGGGGGATGGCCACGCCACAATCCCTTCTCCTCCATTCTCCTCTCGGGATCTTGGGCACGCACGCACACGCGCCCGGCGTGAGTTTTAAGCCACCGGGTCCGGGACACTAACCGCGGTCGACTTCGTGGGAGTCCAGCGACATAGCCATTACGCTAACTGCTGGTTCCCATGATATATTTTCTTAATTATTTGTTTTATAAAAATTACTTTTATTGTACTTTGTTATGAACATTGCCCTGCTTGACATTCAGTATCAACATGATATTGTTCTTCCTGTATAGAAACTAGTTGTGTGTTTATATATTGGAGAAGGGACTATAAGTCCCTTTGAAATTTAGGATTTTGACTCTTGTGATTATCATTCTTTTTTGATATTTCTTGGTCTTCTCTGATGAAAGCATTAGGTTCATACCTTGAAAATTAGAGCAGAATAAGGAGGGGACACTTGTAGTTTTGCTATCGGGTGTGTACACTTATTGGAGAGAGACAGAGAGGGAAAGTGAGAAATCACCTCCCAGGGGAATTACTGTGCCAATCTCCTCCTGGGATTTTTGAGTACTTACACACACCTGCCTGGCATAATTTTTCAAGCCACAGTTCAACTGAGAATTTGGCCATGTGGGATCCAGCTCCTTAACTAGCACTCCGCCAGCTGGTCAGTAAGAGACACTTCCTTGAGTATTCCTGAAGGAATGTCTCATCCATTTAAGAAGTTTATTTTGCTGGAACTTTTCTGGGGTTGATCCAGGAAGACCAATTTTAAGGGTCTTAAGTAATAGGTCAAAATGAATAATAGGTCAGTCTTTTAAAATGTGTTTGCAGGAAATTAAAAATAAATAAAGTTCAATAAAATAATTTTTTTTTAAAAAAAGGGGGCCAGCAGTGGCTTGGTGGTTAAAGGTGCTGGATTCCCACATGCCCAACCATGGTTCAAGTCCCGAACCTGGCGGCTTGCTTTCTCACTTTCTCTCTCTCTCGCTCTCTTTGTCCACCTCTGGTCAAATTAAAAATAAATAAATAAAGTTAAATTAAATAATTCTTTTTAAAAAAATGTGTTTGCAGGGGTCAGCAGGTGGTACAGAGGTTAAAGTGCTAGATCCCACATGACTGACTCTGCAGTTTGAGTCCTGGACCTGGTTGCTTGAACATTATACCAAGCGTGTGTGTGTGTGTGTGTGCATGCTCAAGATCCTGAGGGGAGAATGCAGGAGAAGGAATTGCGACATGGTCACCCCCCTCCTGGGGGCGGGGGCGGGGTGATTTCTCACTTTCCCTCTCTCTGGCAAGCACACATGCCCTATAACAAAACTTTAAAAAAAAAGCATTTACAAAAGTGATTACATTAAACATTTCAACATCAGAGCATATGAAACACCATATCTCCTCAGTTAAATGATTCCATTGATGATGACTCTTACCACATATTTAGTAAAGCTGCTCAGAAAAACAATATGTATACCTCTGTTGTAAAGCACACCTTCATATCTAAAACATTTTGAACATGGGAAAATATGTCTTGGAACTGAGAAAAATATGGTAGCAATGAATGTCATAAATTACATGCATGACCTACATCTGGGCCCATCTCTTTTAAACTAAGTCCTTGTTGCATGACTCAGATGTTTATTTTATCTCTCTGCCACAGGGAGGAGAGTGAAAGCGTGCTGACACTCAAGGGCCTGACTCCCACAGGGATGTTGCCTAGTGGAGTGTTGGCTGGAGGACGGCAGACCCTGCAAAGTGGTAATGATGTTATGCAACTTGCTGTGCCTCAGATGGACTGGGGCACACCTCACTCTTTTGCTAACAGTACACATAATGCATGCAGGGAATTCCTTCTGCTTTTTAGTTCCTGTCTCAGCAGCTGACATAGGCAGGGTACTGTATGATAGATAGTGTCTGATTAATACCTGACCAGGGCAGAAAACTGATAAAATGGGTATTCCTTTCAGTTGAAATTAATGGTTAGTTCTTCAGTTTTTCATGAAATGATATGGGAGAAGCTCATATCATAATGTCTGGAATATTTATTTCTTTATTTGTTTAACTCACCCTTTTCTTTTGAAAGTCCCAATTTCAGAATGTCATTTAGGGATACCCATATTTCTAAAATGGAAATGTAATTCCAAATTTCTTATTTTTTACTTTTTTCATTTATGTAATTGTATTAGACTGTGCTTATATTTTCAAATACTTAATTTTAGAGTTAACTATCTGCTTGGGCCACAGAACATTACGTATTCATTTCACTTGCCAAAAGATTTGTGCAAGGTTTTGTATTCTGGTAAATGATGCCAAAGTTTGTTTTTTGTGGTGTTTGTCAAATGTTCTATGTATAATCGACTGTCTGTAACATGCTGTTTCCTTCCTCTGCAGATGTAGCTGCTTTCCTAAATCTGTCTGTCTTTCTTTAGGTTAGCTGTATGTCTGTAAAAGTATGTTCAATTAAATTATTCTATCAGACACTTGTCTGTTTTTTGATGTAGAAGCAGCTTTGTAGCACCTTATTATGAGGTTCGCTGCATTTGTTGCTGCACTTTGTGCATTCTAAACATGAATGTAATTTTAGATACTAAGCAATTGTTAATAAGGGGTTGAATTTAAATCCTGTAAGTCAAAATTGAAAGGGTGTTATTAAGTGTGCCTTTATTTTGCATGAAAATAAAAAGAATTATACGTAAAGCATTCCTGTAATCTGGCTCATTGAATATTTTATATTAAAAAAGACCTAACCTTTTTTTGGCGTAAATATTTGTGTAAATACTGGGTCAATTTTTTGAAAGCCCACTACAGATTAAATAGAAGAGAGTGAAGTGAACGTTAGACTGTACACAGTAACTAAGAGTCTAGATTTCTTTCTCTTGTGGCTAAAAAGCAAAAACTATAATGTGGAAAAGCCTGAATTTTCATGTTTTATTGTAGCCACATTTGACAGCCCTCCAAGGGTCATTGTTTGAGTAAAATAAGCAGCAACAGATCTGATGTTTTACATAGTCATGATAAACAGTTTATTTTTGGTGCTGTAATTAGTGAATTTTTAAAGAGAAAAAATAGGAAATTTTTAGTAAAACTTAAATAATATTGGCTTTATACAATTTAATTTCACTCAATCCCATAATCAATAATTTTCTAATAAAAATAATTTTCTCCTGTAGATAAATATTTTTACTGGTGGCCTATAAATATTCTTATTTCATATTTTTACATTATTGTGTGCTACTATGACAGATATATCGGAAAAGTACAATTATGTTTTGAAACTACAATTTCAAATTTTCCTTCTGAATGAAGTTCCTTTTCTTTTATTATTAAAAATCTGCTTTGACTACATTATGTCCCTTGCTTTCCAGTTCTCTTACTATATTATAAACATTAGAAAAATAAACTAAAATGAATTTCATGAATGTACATTAAGGTAAATTAAGATCTTAAACATTTGGAGCCAGCAGATGGCATAATGGTTATGTTGCTGGACTCCCATGTAGTCGACCATGGTTTAAGTCCCAGACCCCCAGTGGCTTATAACTTACACCAGGTATGTGTGCATGTGTGCCCAAAATCCCAAGATGAGAATGGAGGAGAAGGGATTGTGCCATAGCCATCCCCGCTGAGGGATGATTTCTTCCTTTCTGTCTCTCTGTCTCTGTCTGTCTGGCAAGTGCACACGCTCTTGTACCAAAAATCTCTCTAAAAAACATCTTAGACATTCGGTAAAACTAGCAAAAATGTTAATAGAAAATGATTAATTTTCAAAGCTTCAAAAAACTCTTTGTTCAGAAACAAAAACCTAAAGGATATACTTAAATAAATCTACACTACAGTCATCTCTCAGTTATCCTTGGCTATGTTATTACATTTACCTATATCCATAGCAAACCTTGCTTTCAGATTTCACAATTAGCACTTGCTAATTACATGCTTTCTTGACAGCTCAGCACTTATGTTTATTCTTAATTTGCACACAGTGTGAAGCTCATTCCTCCAACTTCGAAACCACCCTCAACTGCAGGGAAGGTTTGAAAGACAGCAGCTTTGCTGAAGGAACTGTCTGTTCTCAGCATAGAGTGAGTTACTGGAAGGAGCTGAGCTTAAGGGGTCTAATCTGGGAACAAGATAGCTCCATAGGTCTGCTAGTGATGACTCTTGACAGTATGATTGAGCATTTGGTTAAAGTTATATCTCTAGTGTAAGATAAACCCATTTTGAAAGAAATGACAGCTCATACAAAAGCTGCATCTGTGTGATTTTTTTTTTAATTATCCATCATTTTAAAAATCAGTACATATGTTCCCTGATGTTAGTGTGTAATTAACCGAGATTTAGGTATTACAAAAAGAAAAATTTTTAATTCTGAGACCTCAATTTTGTTGTCAGAAAATAAAAATTCTCTTTTTATTGAATATTTTTACAAACTGAACAACTCTATTGGAGTTGGGTTTTATGTTCATATTTTAAGTACATTTTCTTCATGAAGACTTTATTGGAAGGTAGCCCTGTAATGATAGATACCTTCACCAGGACATGTGGGAAAATACATGACCATCTCTGTTTTAGTAATGTCTCCTTTCTCTTGGTCATTTATCCTGTTCAGTATTGAAGAATACATTTGAAGCAGTACTATACTCAAACTTAGTAAAGCTATGTCAAGATGCTCTATATATCTGAAGATAATAAAGGAAAACTAGGCCTTTCAGACAGAATTTTATAATTATCAGGTCTCTTTCTCTCCAGATTAATGTTTAAGGTTCACATGATCCTCTTTCAATTCTAAGCATTTAAATCTGACGTGGTATGCAATTTTGGGTGTGGTACCCATTTGTATTCTGGAAAGAATTTAGGATCAGTTAGTGGCCTTAGGAAAGAGCAGAAAATATAATTTGACCTAGAAAATTTTCTTAGGCCTATAGAATGAAAGTATCTTGTCATATTTTATATTTTAAAAAAATATTAATAGACTTAAACTATTGATCAAATGGATACTAATTCTCATAATGATAGCAGTTTTTATTCTTAATTTATTGCCATATGCAATTTATGAAATGTTTCATACAAATTCATGTCTGTGTTTTTTTATATTCATTTTTATTTCCACCAATTCTTTATAACATATTTTGATAGACATTTTAAGTTTTTCCCAATTCAATTGCTAAATAATAAAGAAAATTATTCACATTTTGAAGATTAGGTATTCCTGTACCAATCAAATATATATGTCATTTATCCCAGTTTTCTGTCTAGGCAAATTGTATGAGTTATTTCCTAGATGTACAGGGCTAGACTTTTTAAATGGTGGTTTGTACAGTAGGTTTATGATAAGTGTTTGTCTGCTCTAAATTACAATATAACAGTTAAGGAAAATCAACTCTTCCATTATTCAATGTTCGTCCTATTTTTTTTGGGTACCCAGTTCATTTTACTATCTGGTTAAGATCAACAACATTGACTAATTCAGTCTACTTTAATTCCTTAATTCATCAGTGTCCTTTCACATTAATAACTGCTTTGGATAAAATATATATCATTTAAAAATCTTACTTATTGCTAAAAGTTTATTTTAAGAATAATTAATTGGACTTATTGCTAAAGAAACAGATAGAGGGACAGCACATTATTGCTATCAGTATTCTGAGTTTTGAATGGATAATATTGTATGGCTATATTGTTCTCTGCAATCTTAGGTCTTAGTCCTCATTGCGAGCTCCTTATGTAGTTCAAAACCAGAAATGAACTAAAAAACAATCTTTGACAACAAAATGTTTGACTAAATATGTTGAGATTTTCTAAACGGATCAGTGAGAAGCTATCCCAAGAATTAATTTCTCATCTATAATGTGACCTATACATATGTCCATATCATAAAATAATTGAGATTTATTGCCTATAAAACTTCAGTTCTATCCTTTAATCGCTCTCTCGTAGATGAGTTTGAAAGGATGCTCAGTAGTCTTTCTTTGTTAGGAATATAGGCTCTTAGTTCCTGAGGCAAATTTGAGTTCATGATAAACTGATTATAAATGGATTTTTTTTTTTTAAGTTTACTTATATCTTTCATGGAAGAGAGGAGGGTACCCTTGACAGAGTTTTGCCACTTGTTGATTCCTCCTCTAGCCTCCTAGCCAGTCAGGATCACAGGCATGCCTGGAATACTCAGGTCCACCTTGGGTCTGAACATGGGCCATCCCATGCTATGATGCCCTACACCTTTACCACCATGACTGGGCCTAAATGGATTTTTCAAAAGACCATAGATGTTAATATTTTCAGATGTTTGGAACATCAACAATAGAATAGAAAGGAATTTTATGCTAGACAAAAGGGATCCCCCCATAAAGAACAGAGCTACAGAACTATTCTTCCTAAAGTAATTTATCAAACTTGCTACCCTTAAATTTCATTGCTGCTGTATCAGCTTTTGCAGCTTTTATGCTTCATCTTAATAAATTACACAACAAGAAAAGCATTGCTGACCTTTCTAGTTTATATCTTAGGGAATCAACTGGTGATAAGTATTGTTTCTGTTAGACATGGAAGACTCTCCTGTTTGCATTTCTGTTACAATTCTCCTACCTAATTTTACTCTTGAGAATTTTCCTGTGATTGTGATAGCTGTGATATAATAAACATAATGGAAAATCCTAAAGCCATCAAAATACTGAATGCAAGATGGGAAATTAATGCTGGAATGCATTTGCATGGGTGCTGAGGTGTCTATGTTTTCTATCGGTCTTTGTGTTCTGTGCTCTGAGCGATGTTGTCAGTGCTGTTTGTAAACTGTGCTGTGTGTCAGGAATTGGGAATTGGATGGGCTAATATGGGTACTATTATGATAAATTGTAAATGATGTCGTATGGGGTACTGTGATATTTTAAGTGATCATTGCCTTTTCTGCTGTACAATATGACCCTTCTCATCTTTCTCATTCATTTTGCATGCCTCTGCTCACTTCTGTACAGCCACAGTTGAGGCTATTGAGGCTGAAAAAGGTACGATCAGAGTCCTTGCACTGGGCAGAGATCTGTGGTGTGTGGGTGGGCATCAGAAGTCCTGTGGGTGTGTCTTAATCCTCGCTTGCACAGCCCTACGTGAGTCAGGCTCACTGACTCATCAAGTTTCGCAGTCACATTACTCTTTTGTTGTTAATCACAAAGGGTAGTGTCTATAGTGATAATCTAGGGATTTTTCCCTTTTCTGGTATTAAATGCAGCCAGAATTTAGTGTTTCTGGTTTCCTGAGAGTATCGCATGTTGTACTATGTATTATAGCATTTAAAGTAGCCTGTTTTAATGGAAATTACTAAATCGGCCCTGCAAATAGAGATTGCGTTCTTATTTTGCATGATTCTATAGTACTTGGATTTTTTTCCCCCAAAGTGAAACCCTGTGTGCATATAGGTGTGAGTTTGTTTTTACTCATTTTCAGCAATGTGCCTGAGTGCAGAAACTGTCACTATAATGAGGTTTTTTTTTTTTTTTAGTGTGTTTTTTGTTTGTTTGTTTTTGGGTTTTTTGGCTGCAATTTGGGCTATAGTTTACTAATAAGATTATATTCCTGTACATCCTGTGTTGGCTTGGTATTACACATTACTGAATGTTTGGCTGCCCTAGCCATTTGTTTGGTTCATGTACACAGACAGAGTCTTAGGGATTGCACATACTAAACAACCAGATTATAACTAGTAGTATGGAAATCTTTTCTATGAACATTTTAATAACGGAGGACGCATCATTTTAGATAAAGTGAATAAGAAACCTTACAACTGGTAGAGAATTTACATGATTTTGACTTGGGTTTCCAAAGACTGTGCAGTAAATAGCCAGTAAATGAAGGAAGGCATTACCTAAAATATGAAACTATAAACGTTTTTGTTATTAGGCAAACATAGATCTAACTCCTGGAGGCATTTTCCACCTTTTCATTTCTTATTGGTGGTGCTGGGATGGTGATACCTTTACCTCCAAGATAGTTCTAACCTATTAAATGTCAGTGTAGATTTATCTCTTTCTCCTCCCATGCTGTTGGCCCAGATTCATTTGTTGAGGATTAACCTTGCTTAGCCTCCTCATTTGCCCTTCCCTTGTTGCTTCCTTACAGTAGTAATCACTGGTGATCTTGATCTTAAGGTCTAAGGTGTACTATAATTGGTAAAGCAGAAGTCAGACTGAGACCCTGAGGCCATTGCCTGGAGGTTGATTACGGAAATGAGAAAGGATTATCTTTTGTGTGTGTATGTTTTTTTAAGGCTATGCTAATAACTTGTCATCTATGAAATTATCATGTTTACATTTAGGTTTATACATTTCACATTTTTAGGGGACAATTGGAATGGGGATAGGGTTCAGTTAAAGTAAAAGTTGCTACTTACAGCTAATTTCTTTCTTCTTAAAAATCATTAATTATGTTTTTGAAATCATAGAAATGTTTTTCAATTACTGACTTATCAAATTTGCATTTTGTTAAGCAATACGAGGATTCTCTCCACCACATAGAATCTGCAGTTTTGAAGAGGCAAAGGGTTTGGATAGGATCAATGAGAGAATGCCACCCCGGAAAGATGCTGTACAACAAGATGGTTTCAATTCTCTGAACACCGCACATGCCACTGAGAACCACGGGACTGGCAACCATAGTACCCAGTGACCCACAGCTTCCCAGGGACTCTCACATCTCGGGCCCCAAATGGACAGATCACCCGAGGAGCTGGAGGGGTTGGTCAAGCTGACTGTAAATGTCACAGTCCCTCTGAAGAAACCATCGTGCTTTTGAGTCCGCAGCCCCCTTTCTGGATCGAGGCTTGAGGGCCCTGGGACATGTTGTGCTGTCTAACAGGATTGGGTCATCGCTGCCAAGGTGGAAAGCAGTGAGCAAGGGGCTTGGGGCAATTTCTAGTGGAGGGCATCTACACCTCCATTTATGCTTGTGGTTCACACATTTACGTTTACAAATGAGATTTCTTTTCCCCCCCTCAGTAGGATTAGATTTTGTTTTTCAACCATGACTTAAAATGCAGTCCTAAGAGCTAATGTGGACTTTTTTTTTTTTCATGAAATGTCTTTAAAGGATGAATTAGCATGGTCTTAAAATACATTTCTGAGGTTATTAGCTGTATTTTGAATTGTGGGCAAAATGCTGAGAAACCCAGTTGGCATTTATACAAAATGCTGACCTCAGGTCTATAGTTCTTAAATGTGGCTAATTCTGTAACATAGTCTTGGTATTTTTCAATTATGAATCCATAACCTATAACCTATTTCTAGGCCAACTCTCTTACTTGAACACAGATCCAAAAAGTGATTTAGAATCTTTTTTGCCCAGATCTTTTGAGATTTACACTCCAGAGACTTAAGAAGAAAACCTCTAAATTTCAAAATTATGAAGAATTACAGAATTACTCATTTAAGATACTTTACAAGAAGTTTGTACATTGTCAAAGTAAATTTTAATTCAAATCATGTCTGTAAAACTTGACGTATTTTGTGTATGCATGTTTTCATTTCGCAAATATTTAATATATAGGCCTATGATGTACAGGTACGACATGTATAGGTTACCTAGATGTTATGAAAAATTTTAGTTTATTGTGAGTACTCAAGTTGCTTAAATAGCCACCAGGGTGATTTGCTGCTGGCTTTCTATCATTTTTATGTTTTAATGCAAAGGAAATTTTAAAATGTTCTGGAAGTGTTTTTGATTAAGCAATGCAGCCTAGAAGCAATGGTTCTGTTCAATCTTTCAGATGTTAGTGGAAGCATAAAAGTCAAGACTGCATGTTGAAATTTTTCTTTTGATAGTTACAGAACTGCTTGGTTAAACTAAATGGAACCATGTGCTAATTTTTCACAATTATTGACCTGTATTGATTGCCACTGTAGTTTGGTATCTCCCTTTACTTTGGTGGCCTGCTTCCCTCATGCCCTGGAATACAACTCAGAGCTCCAGGCAGCGGAACCATCTATTGTTTTGTTTGCCAGAAAGTGCACCCTGTATGGTCTCCTGTCTAAGTTGGAAATATTATGCATGTGCAGGACTATTCGAATATTTTATAAACAGTAGCACACAATAAATTCCATGCATGGGCCGCTGCTCTTATCTCTGTGTTGGGTTTTATTTGGAAGATGCAGTCTGATTTGACCTTCTGAGGCAAATCAGAAAATCCTGTAAATAGAGCTAGGATGCCCTGTGAAGGATGTATCTTGTGGATAGTTTATGGTGATCTAATGAATTAAATTCTTGTCTTCATAAATTCCGCCTCTTAAAAAAAAAGTTACTTTTGCTTCACAAGAACATCAGTAACTGAGTAGTAGAGGACTTCAGATAGCTACTACAGGCTCCTAAATCTAAGATTTAAAAAATCACCATTTTCATTATCTTTAACTGAAAGAAAATGTTATTGTGTATAATTTTGTTACAGTGATTGCTGGTAATTTACTGGGTATTTAACAATAAGGAAAAATATTAGTTATTTTATTACTTTTTTTTGGAGAAGTTTTTGCTATAGGGTGTGTGCGCTCGCCAGAAAGACAGACAGAAACAGAGAGACAGAAAGCGAGAAATCACTGCCCAGGGGGAATGGCCACACCACAGTCCCTTCTCTTCCATTCTCCTCTCAGGATTTTGGGCATGCACGCACACATGCCCAACATGAGTGTAAGCTGCCAGGTCTGGGACTCAAACCGCAGTGGACTACATGGGAGTCCAGTGACATAGCCATTACACCAACTGCTGGTCCCCAAAATTAGGTATTTTATATTTTCCTACTACATTCTTATTTTCTTTTTCAAAATCAATATACTGACAGGATTTTGCAGATTGAGGGAAATTAGGATATTGCCCAACATTTTATAGTAAATATATAATTTAATTATAGTTCTCAATAATTACAATGAAACACATTATGAAACTATTAATTCAGATTAAAGAATACATTTTATTCCATTTAACAAACAAATATCTATAGAATTTCTCAAATTGTTGATTATTACACCACCCTAATTCCTGTAATATTAACTTATAAACCAGTCCATGAACCTCATCTAAAGTTAGTATTACTGCATACCTTTAAGATATTTCTTGGGGCCAGCAGGTAACATGGTGGTTGAGGTGCTAGACTCCCACATGGCCGACCACAGTTTGAGTCCTGGACCTGGCTGCTTGAAAATGACACCAGGTGTGTATGCATGCATAACTAAAATCCTGAGAGAATGGAGGAGAAGGGATTGTGGCGAGGTTATCTCCCCAAGAGGGTGACTTTTCACTTTTCCTCTCACTGTCTGTCTGTCTCCAGCAAGTGCATACACCCTATGGCAAAAGCCATAAAAAAAAAGATTCCTATTGTAATTGCTTTGTGAAAGCTATGTATCCCTGTAATAGGAGCTTACCTGTGTATCAGCTGCCAAGAACTTTCTTTGTCCTTAGATCATGAAAAAAACTTGAGGAATTATGGGTTGGTGGTAAAAATTAGGAGGAAATAAGAGAAAGGAACAGAACTCAAAAAGTGATGTTCATGAAAAGTGGTAGAGTATCTCGTTGCCTCACATACCACTTCTTAATCTGTTGTATAAGAACCTCATTCTATAATAATCTTTTACATAATTAGTTTCACAACAAAACATTTAGTATTTATTAAAAGTATTTTTTTTGAGAGGTTTTCGCTATAGGGTGCGTGCGCTCCCCAGACAGACAGAGAGACATAGAGACAGCGAGAAATCACCCCCCAGGGGGGATGGTCACACCGCAATCCCTTCTCCTCCATTCTCCTCTCGGGATCCTGGGCACACACGCACACGTGCCCGGCGTGAGTTCTAAGCCACCGGGTCCGGGACGCGAACCGTGGTCGACTATGTGGGAGTCCAGTGACATGGCCATTACGCTAACTGCTGGTTCCCTATTAAAATTATTTTTAAGGACCAGGCAGTGTGTGGTGGTTAAGGTGGCTGGATCCCACATGGCCAACTGTGTGTGGTTCCAGTCCTGGACTTTAGAGCTTGAAAAACATGCCAGGCATGTGTGGATGCATGCTCAATTCTCAAGAGGAATGAAAAATGAAGGAGAAGGGATTGTGGCAATGACCATCCCCATGGGGATTGCTTTCTCATGTTGCCTCTCCCTCTGTCAAATTTTTTAAATTTTGTTTTAATGCAACTCAATGAGATTTTTCTACATTAGAACTTTAAATAAGAGCAAGTCATGATGGTAAAATATAAATTAATATTCAACATCAATTTTTTTTAATATTATTTTTCTTTTTTTTTTTTTCTTTTGGAGAGGTTTTTCCTGTAGCGTGCATGCACTCACCAGAAAGACAGAGAGAGACAGAAGGCGAGAAATCAACTCCCAGGGGGATGGTGATCGCACCCTTCTCCTCCATTCTACTCTTGGGATCTTGGGCCCACACACACAGCAGCCTGGCGTAAGTTTAAGCCACCGGGTCCAGGACTCAAACTGCAGTTGACCACGTGGGAGTCCAGCAACATAGCCATTACACCATCTGCTGGTCCCAAGAATTATTTTTTATTATTACTTTTTAATTTGCTCTAGGGCACATAGCCTCACCCAAGAGGTCGGGGGCAGGGGGAGTGAGAAAGCCTGCCGCCAGGTCCAGGACTTGAACTGCTGTCAGCCATGTTAGATTCCAGCTCCTTAACCACTATGCCATCTGCTTGCCCCACCATCAATTTTTTTATATATATGATTCCCATTTATATTCAAAGACAGTACTTCTGAATTAGAAAAATTAATTTCTGACTTCTGCAGTACAACCATTATAAACAGAACTCACAACTTTTATATTCTCTGTTAAATCTGTTTTTTAAGGTTTTTGCCAGAGGGCGCATGTGCTCACCAGGGAGTAACAGTGAGAGGGAAACTGAGAAATCACCCCCACAAGGGATATGGCCACACAGAAATCCCTCCTCTATTCTCCTCATAGGACTTTGGGCATGCATGCTAACATGCCTGGCATGATTTTCAAGCACCGTGTCTGGGACTCATACCATGGTCGGCCATATGAGAGTACAGAACCTTAACCAGTTATACCACCTGCTGGCCCCCTCCGTTAAATTTTGAGGCCAGTTAAATTTGAAGTTGGACCAATACCTTTGTTCAGAATGAATCAACCCTATTTTACTGGGAAGTTTTTCCTATTGTATCGGATCTTCTTTGTCCACAGCTGTTCTACATAATGTTATGTAATGTTTTGTTGAAACCTTAACACTTTTCTTCCTCCTCCCCTGCTTATCGTTTGTGCTTTTTATAGTTTGGGATTCCTTTGGAATCCATTCTCTGCATCTGTTTCCTATGTGGATTTAATTTGTCTATTCCAGAACCTCATTGCAAGTGGTTCTGTTACCCAGTTTGATAATATTCAACAGGCAGGTAAGTGACAGCTGAGGGCATATTTAAGCAGAACATCAGTTATTGCAGTCATATGGGACCACTTCCCTAACAACTTCTGGTAGAGTCTAGATTTTTTTTTTTTTTTTTGAGAGGTTTTCGCTATAGGGCGCGTGCGCTCGCCAGACAGACAGAGAGAGAGACAGAGAGACAGAAAGCAAGAAATCACCCCCCAGGGGAGATGGTCACGCCGCAATCCCTTCTCCATTCTCCTCTTGGGATCTTGGGCACGCACGCACACGCACCTGGCGTGAGTTCTAAGCCACCGGGTCCAGGACATGAACCGCGGTTGACTACGTGGGAATCCAGCGTCATAGCCATTACGCTAACTGCTGGTTCCCTAGATTCTAGATTTTTAATAGCTCTAAGTGTAAAGAAGCTAGGAATGTGGAATTGAATTTCCTGGATCAGTATCCATTACAAGAAGAAACGGGAGTTTGTCCGAGTTGATTTTCTATTCCTGGAAATAGTATGCGTTTTTCATCATTAACTAGAACTTTGGTCTTCACTATTCAAGAAACATTTAGTCTTTTTTGTTTTGTTTTGTTTTTGGAAATTAACAGGTGGTATGCCCCTGAAGAGACTCTCAAAAAGTACTTTGCTTTTGCTGGTCAGGGAAAGGGAATTTTACAAATTAACTCTGCATGTTTACTGTATAATCGCTTTACTTCCATGTCATTAAATGACCATTTCCACTCTTTCTTGGGGATTATATTTGTATTAAGCCTGGATCAGACATTGTTGTATTATTTGAGCAGTGTTTGTTATTCTAAAAAAGAACATTGGACTTAAGGAAACTCATCACAGGTCTAGATTGACATCCAGGACTCCAGTGGTTCCTAGGACTCCTGGGCTAGTGCCTGCAATTTTAAACTAAATTTTGAATTATGAGCTAATCCCCAATTTTTCCTTAAACTGTAATATGAGAGCAGAAATTCTTCCTGAAATGAGAAAAGTTCAAGAAGCAGTATGTTTCATTTCTTTTTCCTCTACTAGCCTTTGGTGAGTTTGGAAGTGTTGACAGAGTCCTGAGCACTCTTGGCAGAGAACAAGGATCAGAAAGAGAGAAGTCCTTGGGCAGAGGGTCAGGTCTCTCTCCTTGCCTCGTTGTCTGGTTGGCAGGGCACACTTAATCACTGAGACCCAGCATTTCAACGGTTTGCAGAAGAAAGTGATATGAAGAGACAGCTGCAATTATGCTAAACCTAGATTTGAGATCAAGCGCTCACTTCACTTGGAGAGAGGGGAGAGGGAAGGAAGCCGAGGGCTTAGCAGGGTAAGTTACTTTCCCGTCAACCTGTCTGCTTGCTTAGTTTATAATTGAGTAAACTATTTATCACCCCAGAGAGTGTTAATCACTGATTAAGCAGCTGACTGTGGTCATAATAGCAATGTTCTTAATGTATTTCTCCTTTTTTCTTTTTCTTATGTACCCTTTTGAGAATCCCCAATGACTAGTTTCACCCACTTGCCCTTCTTCCTATATCCTCAAAAATGTTTTGTATTTGCTCTTAAAATAGAGAAAATTAGATGGGCTCTCCTTTTCTTGACATAGTGAGAAGATGACTAGTTTAGGAGAAACTTGGGACTTTTGATGGTAAGAAGAGTGAAGGAAGAGAGACCTAGGTCTGTGAATAGATTAATATTTTGGTTTATGATTAGAGATGAATGAGTTTTTTCTGGGTAATTATGTTCATGTAATCTCTTCATTCCTTGGTATTGTTTTATTTTTTATATGTTTTTTAATAAGTTAGAGTTCAAGTCAGTGAAGATGGCTAGAAAAAAGTTAAATATAATTGTTTCCAGGTTGGGCAGACCTCGAGATTCTGAAAAGTTCGAAGAGCTTACTGCAGTGTTTTCTAACTTCTTCCTTGTATGCCCTGTGTTTGTCCTTTATTCTCTAGGTTTATACCCCTTGAACTTGGAGAAGCCTGGGGCTCTTTGAAGAAAATTAGAACCACTGACACAGTGTCTGAGCCTGGGGTACACAAACTCAGACTTGAGCTTGATGATATATTAGGTCGTCAGGAAAGTCATGACATATTTTTCTATGTTTTTTATGCAAAAATGTGTCATAACTTTTCCAACCACTCAATATATAGATATAAATGCAAAGACCTGACTTTCCATTCCTACCTTCTTACCTTCCTGTCAGAAAGTGAGCTCATTCATACCATGAAGGTGCTCTAGACACAGAAGAGACTGACATTAGGGATTTTGTAACCGCTACTCTTCCTTCCCAAGCTGTGTGATCTTTTTGACTTTAAGCCAGTTCAGCCAACCCTTAGATTGCCAAGAGTTAATCTTCCATTGGAGAAAGACCTCTTCTTGGTAATGTAGATAAAGAACACAGTACCTTTCTGACCTTAATTGACGTCTATTACACCAAAAGGGCTTGTGGTTTATTATAAGGAAAATACTTATTGTAAATCCTGGGATTTAAGACCCTAGATTTGTTTCAAATCAGACACTTCCATGCCTGGTTTTTTTTTGTTTGTTTTTTGTTTTGTTTGTTTGTTTGTTTGTTTTTGGGAGAGGTTTTTGCTATAAGGCACATGCGCTCGCCAGAAAGACAAAGACAAAGAGACAGAAAGCAAGAAATCATTGGCCACACCGCAATGCCTTCTCCTCCATTCTCCTTTCGGGATCTTGGGCACGCCCGCACATGTGCCCAGCATGAGTTTTAAGCCACCAGGCCCGAGACTCAAACCGCGGTCGGCTACATGGGAGTCCAGTGACTTAGCCATTACACTAACTGCTGGTCCCTTTTTTTTTTAAAGTCAATTCTTTGAAGATTTAATAAAGTGTTGTCTTTCCTGTGAGGGGGGCAATTGGAGCCAAAAATGCTTTTTTTAGAATGGTAATGATTCTGGGCCAGCTGGTGACATGGTGGTTAAGGCAGCTGGGTCCCTCATTGCCAGCTATGTAGTTTGAATCCCAGACTTGACTGCTTCAAAGACACACTGAGCATGTGTGCATGCATGTTCAAAATTCAGAAAGGAGAAATGAAGAAGGGATTGTTGTATGGCCATACCTATGGAAGAATTCTCGTGCTCTCTCTCGCTCTCTGCCCCCCCCCGTCCCTCTCTCCTTCTCTCCCTCTTTCCTTCTTTCCTATTCCTTCTCTCTCTCTATCTCCCCCTCTCTCCCCTCTTCTCTCCCCCCTCCTCTAGCAATTGCATGTGCCCTCCATCAGATTTGTTTAAAAAATGACATTGAGGGGGCCAGCAGGTGGCATGGTGGTTGAGGCGTGCTGGATTCCCACATGGCTGACTGCGGTTCAAGTCCCAGACCTGGTGGCTTGCTTTCTCACTCTCTCTCTCTCTGTCCCTCTCTGGCCAAATTAAAATAAACATTAAATAAAGTAATTCTTAAAAAAAAAAAAAAAAAAAGACATTGAGTCTGCAAATGCAGTGAGAATGCGTGGTAATTAAAAGTGGAAGAACCAGCAAATGGCATAATGGTTACATTGTTGGACTCCCACACAGTCGTCCACTGTTCAGGTCCCAGATGCAGCAGCTTAAATCATGCTGGGCATGTGCTCATGCATGCCCAAAATCCTGAGGAAAATAGCGGAGAAGGGATTGCAGCATGGCTGTCCATCCTGGGGGGTGATTTCTCGCTTTCTGTCTTTGTGTTTCTCTGTCTCTCCAGTAGGTGCACATGCCCTATAGCAAAAGTCTCTCTTTAAAAAAAAAAAAGTGTAGGAACCAGCAGTTAGCGAAATGGCTATGTCGCTGGATTCCCATGTAGTCGACCGCAGTTCGAGTCCCGGACCCGGTGGCTTAAACTCACGCCAGGCGCGTGTGCATGCATGCCCAAGATCCCAAGAGGAGAAGGGAGAAGGGATTGCAGCGTGGGCATCCCCCCCGGGGGGTGATTTCTCGCTGTCTCTCTGTCTCTGTCTCTCTGGCGAGCGCACACGCCCTATAACAAAAAAACTCTCAAAAAAAAAAATGTAAAGCAGGGGCCAGCAGGTCATGTGGTGGTTAAAGCGTTGGACTCCCATATGGCCAACTGCAGTTTGAGTCCTGGACCTTGTGGCTTACTTTCACACTCTCTCTCTCTCTCTCTGGTGAACACATGTGCCTTGTAGCAAATTGAAAAATAATAATTGCAATAAATAAAATTTAATTTAAAAAATTCTTTATCAAAAAAAAAAAAAAAAACCTGGAGGGCACATCAGTCCATTTATTAGAAATGAAGTCCTAAGATGTGAAAGACAGTTCCATCCACCTGACCCTAAACTCTAATATAATTTAATATCCTATCATTAACTCCAATTTCTTGGTTATTACAGTACTATAAAGGCTATTGTATATAGATGATTTTTGCTCATTTTCTCTGTTCTGTTGACTCTGACTCCAAAGTCATCCATTGACCTGGGTGATGAGGGAAGACCGAAACAGTGGATAGCAACGTAAGGATATGGAGGAGGGAAGTACAGAGGAAGGTAAAACTTTATTAACCTGAAGATAGTGGTTTGCAAGAGCCATGTTGTATGATAGGACTATGAGCTGGATGGTTCTGGGAGTTTTTGTCACCAACTACCTCAGCTGCATGATGATCCTGGAATTGTTTTCCCTAATGGTCCTGGAAGTGTTCATTGGATCGTCAGAAAAGTCATGGCACATTTTTGCATAGAAAAATATGTGACAACTTTTTCAATGACCCAATAGGATTGAGTCTTCCCCAGAGCCTACTGGTTAAGGGAGTTGGACAACTTTGGTTGAATCCCAGCCCCACCATGTGCTAGTAGGTGACTGCACTTGCCTAAAATATCAACAGGATGGAGAGTTGGAAGAGAAAAGATTGTAGTATGACCATGCTTAGATGGTACTTTCTCCTCTCTCTGGCTATCATGGGCATCCTTTTCCAATTAAAAAAAAAAAGGTGGCTCAAATGTCAGACCATTTTTGTAACAAAACATGATCCTTAATTTGAACTTTAATAGATACCTCATTCACAGTAAAACCAACCACTGCCACTATTTTTATGCTCTATCATTTCCTAGTCCCTTGAGGCAATTAATAACTTACCATCTCCATCTCTATGGATGATATGGTTTTTTTTAAATTGAGGTGAAATTCATGTAGCATAGAATTTAAATTGAATAGTTAAATGGCATTTAGTACATTCACAGTGCAGCCACCACTCCTGTCAAGTTCCAAAACATTTTTATCAAACCAGAAGAAAACCCCATAGCCTTAAGCAGTTACTCCCCATTTCCTCCTTCTACCTTGTCCATAGCAACCACCAACCTACTTTCTGTCTCTGGATTTACCTATTATTTTGGATATTTCACATAAATGGCATCATACAAGATGTAACCTTTCATGTCTGGCTTCCTTGACTTAGCATATTTATTTATTTAAAAAAATTTTGAGAGGTTTTTGCTATAGGGCACCTGCGCTCACCAGAAAGACAGAGAGAGACAGAGAGACAGAAAGCAAGAAATCACCCCCCAGCGGGGATTACCATGCCACAATCCCTTCTCCTCCATTCTCCTCTCAGGATTTTGGGCACGCATGCACACGCGCCCGGTGTGAGTTTAAGCTACCAGGTCCTGGACTCAAACCGGGGTTGACTACATGGGAGTCCAGCGACATAGCCACTACGCCAACTTCTGGTCCCTTATTAATTTTTTTAAACTAAAAAATTGGTTTTTGCTACAGGATATAGGCAGTCACTTGAGAGATACAGAGGGGTGGGGCGGGGAAGAAGTGAAACCACCTCCTGGCATCAATCCCTTCTCTTCTGCTCTCCTCTCAGGATTTTAAGCATGTACACACATACACGCATGCCCAGTGCATTTTACAAGCCACCTGTTATGGTCCTTGAAGTGCACAATTGGTCATGTAGGATCCAGCTGCCTTAACCACCATGCCACCAGCTAGCTTACCATCATATATTTCAGATTCATGTATGTTGTAACATGTATCATTTCATGTTCTTATGGCTGAACAGTATTTATATATGTTTATAATATATATTTACATTTATATACATACATACACACACATGTATGTATATCCCAATTTATCTATTCGACCATTAGTGGCCCTTTGAATTCTTTCTACTTTTGGGACCAGCAGTTGGCGTAATGGCTATGTCGCTGGACTCCCATGTAGTCAACTGCGGTTCAAGTCCTGGACCCAGTGGCTTGAACTCACGCTGGGCCCGTGTGCATGTGTGCCCAAGATCCTGAGAGGAGAATGGAGAAGGAATTGCGGTGTGGCCATCCTCCCTGGGAGGTGATTTCTCGCCTTCTGTCTCTCTGTCTTTCCTTCTGGCAAGCCCACACACCCTATAGCAAAAACCTCTCCAAAAAAAATAATTGTGTCTACTTTTGTCTATTGTGAATAGTGCTACTATGAACATTCATGTATAAGCATTTGTTTCAGTACCTGTTTATTTTGGTTATGTACCTGAGAATGAAATTACCTGGTTCTATATAGTAATTTTTTTTAAGTATTATTTTATTTAACTTTATTTATTATTATTAGCATTATTATTTTTTGATCAGAGAGAGACAGAAAGAGAGGAAGTGAGAAAGCAAACCACCAGGTCTGAGACTTGAACTGTGGTCTGCCATGTGGGAGTTCAGCGCCTTTAACCACCAAGCCACTTGCCAGCCCCTCTATATAAGTAATTCTATGTCTAACTTTTTGAGGGGTTGTTGTAGTGTTTTCTATAGTGGCTACACCATTTTACATTTCTTTTTTCAATGTATAAAGGTTTCAATTTCTTTACATCCTCACTAACCTTGTGTTTCTTTTCACAGTAGCCATCCTAAGGAGTATGAAAATTATTATTTTGATTTACATTTCCCTGATTATTAGTGATGTTGAGCATTTTTTTTTGAGAGTTTTTTTTTTTTCACTATAGGGCGCGTGTGCTCGCCAGACAGACAGAGAGAGACATAGAGACAGAAAGCGAGAAAAAAAGAAAAGAGATGATTATTTATTTGGGACCAGCAGGTGGTATGGTGGTTAAGACCCTGGACTCCCATATGGCTGACTGTGGTTGGACTCCTAGATCTGGTGGCTTGCTTTCTCATTTTTCTTCTCTCTCTTTTTTACTCCAGTGTGTACATACATTCTCTGTGGCAAACTTAATAATAATAAATAAAATTAATAATTTTAAGAAAGAATTATTTAATTTTATTATTTTTAAGAATTATTTTTATTTACCTTTATTATTATGTTTTAATTTGACCAGATAAATATATTATTTAAGTATTATTGTTATATTTCAATACAATAATTCTATTCTAATACATAAAATACAATTATTTATTATATTTTATAATTATAATTTTAATATAATAGTATTATTATTATGTTCCAGTTTTATCAGACAGAGAGAGAAGAAAAGCAAGAAAGCAAGCCTTCAGGTCCAGGACTTGAACTGCAGTTATCCATGTGGGAGTCCAGTACCTTTAACTACCGTACCACCTGCTAGCCCCATGGCCCCATCATTTTACACTTCTAGCAGCAGTGCACAAGGTTTCCAATCATCCCACATCCTCATCTACACTTAATTTTTTTTCAGTTTTTTTAATAGTAGATATGCTAGTGGATGTGAAATGCTGTCACTCTAGAAAAAGCATTTATCGGGACCAGCAGTTAGTGTAATGGCTATGTCGCTGGACTCCCATGTAGTTGACCGTGGTTCGCCTCCCACACCCGGTGGCTTAAAACTCACACCGGGCGCGTGTGCGTGCATGCCCAAGATCCCGAGAGGAGAATGGAAGAGAAGGGATTGCGGCATGGCCATCCCCCCTGGGGGGTGATTTCTCGCTTTTTGTCTCTCTGTCTCTGTCTGTCTGGCGAGCGCACGCGCCCTATAGCAAAAACCTCTCAAAAAAAAAAAATAGAAAAAGCATTTATCTGTTCTTAACTGCACATACCACTCAGGCAAGATAACACTTTTTTTAAAAGAATTATTTAATTTTATTTACAATTCTTATATTTTTAATTTACTGTAGGACACATGTGCTCACCAGAAAGAGAAAGAGAGAGCGGGAACGAGAGAAAGTAAGCCTCTAGGTCTGGGACTCAAACCATCATTTTGCCATGTTGAGTCCAGCACCTGAGCCACAATGCCACCTGCTGGCCCAGTCAAGATAACACTTTCTTCAGCCTTGAAGTAATAGACTTTGTTTTTCTTTTTCTTTTACCAGATATGAAAGGAAAGTTATCTTTGATTTGAGACAACTTTGTTATCTCAAATTGTCTCTTTGATTTGCATTGCCCTAATGATGGGTGAGCATATTAGCTTGTGTTTATTATTCATGTACATAGTCTTTGGGGAAAAATGCCTATTCAAATATGAGGGTCTTCAAAAAATTAATGAAAAATGTGTGCTATGAAAGAACTATGGGGCCGGTAGGTGGCATGGTGGTTAAGGGTGCTGGATTCCCATATGGCCGACTGTGGTTCGAGTCTTGGACCTAGTGGCTCGTTTTCTCCCTTTCCCTTTTTCTCTCTCTGATCAAATTTTTAAAAAATAACAAATAAAATTAATTAAATAAATAAATAAATATTTTTTTTAAAAAAAGGAAAAAACTATACTTGGAGGAAAATTTTGCACCATAATAAATTTATGGTTTGTTTCTATTTTTCCATTAACTTTTTAAAAAATTATTTATTTAATTTTATTTATTTATTCATTCATTCATTTTTAAAAAAATTTGACTAGAGAGATACACACAGAGAGAGAGAGAGAGAGAGAGGGGGAGAGAGCAAGCCACCAGGGCCAGTACTCAAACTGTGGTCAGCTATGTGGGAGCACACAGCGTCTTAACCACCTCGCCACCTGCTGCTCCTCTATTAACTTTTTAAAATGTAATTTATTATTATAATTATTATTTTTAGAGGTTCGTGCCGTAGGGTATGTGTACTCACCAGAGAGAGAGAGAGAGACAGAGACAGAGACAGTGAGAGGGAAAGTAAGAAATCATCTCCCAGGAGATCCCCTTCATTCCCTTCCTGAGATCTTGGGCATGCATGCACACGTGCCCAGCATGAGTTTCAAGCCACCAGGCTTAGGACTTGAATGGTGGTTGGCTATGTGGGAATCCAGTGACACAACTGCTACACCATCTCCTACTTGCCTTTTTTTTTTTTACTTGCTAAGGGGGCATCTGCAGGTGGCGGGGTGATTAAAGGCTCTGGATTTCCACATGGCTGACCACAATTTGAGTCCCAGACTGGGTGGCTTGCTTTCCTTCTCTGTCTCTGTCTCTCTCTGGTCAAATTGAAAAAAAAAAAACAATAATGCTAATAAATCATTCTTTTTTTAAAAAAATTGCGGCTAGACTCCCAAAATACTCAGACAGGAAGCTATTTTAAAGCTGAGGTGTGTCATGGCATGTTCAGGGAAGCTATGCTCTAAATTCCATCTCCTAGACTCCCGAAATACTCAGACAAGTAGAGGATAGATTTTATCATAGAATGACCAGAAACAACCGCAGAGGCACAAGAAACATGAGAAATGAAGAAAATACCTCTCCCATAAGGGAAAAGAACAATCTTTCATCATCCAAAGACAGTACAGTAGATCTCATGGAAATGTCTGATAGAGAATTCAGAATATTCATAGTGACAAAACTAAACAAGATAGAAGAACTAAGATAATGAACTCCAGATGATGCAGTAGAAAAGAGTCAACAAATTCCAGGAGGTGTTGAAGTTCTTCTATGATCTGAAAGAGGAAATACACACCATAAAAAAGAATCAAGTGGAGCTACTAGAAATGAAGGATGCCAGTCAGGAAATCAAAATCTCCCTGGAAAGTGTTAAAAGCAGGTTAGTCCATAAAGAAAATTGAATCTTGAATGTTGAAGGCAAAACTTCTCATCTAAAAAAAGCTGTGAAACTTACCCCCCCAAAAATGAGAATTCTATACGAGAAATACTAGACAGCATTAAGTGCCCAAACATCCAGATAATCGGTATCCCAGAAGACGAGGAAACTAATAAGGGCATTGATAATCTATTCCATGAAATTTTAGAAGAAAACTTTCCAAATCTAGAGAGGCATTCAGATATTCAGACCCAAGAAATACAAAGGACCTCTAATAGAATCAATCCAAGAAGATCTTCTCCAAGGCACATCATAGCCAGACTGGCCAAATCTACAAAGACAAGATACTAAAATTGGCAAGAGAGAAACCTCAGGTTACTTACAAAGGTTATCCAATCAGGTTAACCTCAGACCTCTCATCAGAAACAATGCAAGCAAGGAAAGAATGGGAAAATATATTCAAAGTGTTAAGTGAAAAACAGTTTCAACCAAGAATATTATACTCGACAAGATTATCCTTCATATGAAAAGAAAGGATAAATACATTCTCAGATAAACAAGACCTGAAAGAATTTGCCAATAGCAGACCCATTCTTCAAGAAGTACTGAAAGGAGTGCTCTACCAGGAAATCTAAAGACAGATACAGAAATAAGAGAACAAAAGGCAACCAAAAAAATGACCAATTTAATACTAGGGACAAGAAGTATCAATAACAACGTTGAATATTAACTTCTAGGATTTAAACGGAAAGATTGGACCACAGTTAACACTGCATATTCAACAGAAGAGTGTTTGAACCAAGACTGAAATTGCGAAATATAATTTTATGACTTTTGAGTAAAACATTACTGATTTCTTTTTTTGCTATGCTTTGTTATCTCAGTTTAAACATTTTACTTTCTTTTGAGTTGTTGATAGGTTCAGCAATTTGTTAAAATATTTTTCTTGTTTGTTTCTTTAAATGGAAACATAAACTTTTCTTCCTCCCTGACCCTTCTTGAATTGAAAATATTTGGGAGTATTCTTACTTTGTGGCAGAAGGGTTATTTGCATAAGTTCATTAATGCTTGTTGCTTTGAATCAAAAAATGGAAATACTCATTATTGGACAAGGCTCTGACTGCAATGTCATACCTGAAGATTAATCAGAAAACTCTGGAACTAAGATGTATCTCAAGTAAGCCAACAGAATCTCTTAGAAAGATGACCTGGCACTATAAATAGTTCTGCCTGGCAGAGAGGATTAGAGAAGATATATGAAATAATTTATAACATAAAATAATCTAGACTTTTCCAGCCCAGTGTTGTAATCAGTAGAGATTGCAAAAGAGCAATCACACCAGAGGATTATCTTGAGAAAGACTTTGAAGGAAGAAAAAGAGACTGATCTTTGCTAGCAGATGGTATATCACAGAATACTTGGTATACAAGGCTGAATTGAGAAGGTTTATGGGTGACTAGTGTTTGCTTTTCAACAATTTAAGAGTTGGCATGTAAATATTTTCTCAAAAATATTTAAAATGATACTGTCTCTCTAGTTATAGAATCACAAACAAAATTATACAATATTATAAGAAATATTTTGAACATTATCTTTAAAATTCAATATTCTAAAATTTTAAAAGTTGTTTATTGTCAAGAACAATAGAGTATGAGCAAAATTTTTTGATATGTAAAGTAAATGTGGAAAAATGTAAAAGTAAATAAATAAATAGAAAATAAATAAATAAAGTTCAATTAAAATTTTTTTTGCAGGGATAATTCTTTAAAAAAAAAATTTTTTTTTCGCCGGACGACGGCCCCG